>NC_056485.1:16984006-17276743 GCF_008729295.1 Plectropomus leopardus | reverse complement strand
AAATTTTAAAAAAATTGGACACTTTTCCCAATATTGCTATTTTTGGGTAGTTCTCTCATAATACTCTCCTCTTTTTTAAAACTAATTTTCACGTAATTTTCTTGTTACCTTTTCTTCNTTACATTAAAAAAATATTTTAATAAAAATTTTAAAAAAAATGGACACTTTTCCCAATATTGCTATTTTTGGGTAGTTCTCTAATAATACTCTCCTCTTTTTTAAAACTAATTTTCACGTAATTTTCTTGTTACCTTTTACTCATTTCTTGCTATTAATGGAACATTTCTAGCCTTTTTCCGCCCATCATTTCAAAAGAGATCAAACCAATTCGCTCTGGTTTTAATGGGTCAAATAGCTTGTGAAAGAAGTCTGAACGCAGCCCAAGAAAACAGATGTCAATCCAGGTTTCAGAGGGTTAAAAAATGTAATTTGTTGATACTCACAGCCAAAACTTCCCTCTCTTGCTTTCTTCTCAGCTGTCCTTTCATAGGAGGTGCTGGTCTCCCATCTGTTCGAGAGAAAATAATACATTTTCTTATTTTGGCAGCGGCTAAATCACAACAAATTTAATTAGATCAATGAAAAGTGAACTCATAGAAGCAAAACCGGTGAATCACCATTGACTGCTTCCTTTTGAGAGCATCTGTTGCTAAATATGATTTATTTATTTCGAACACATAAAAAAGGAAATTACTATACAAAAGCAGACAGACAAAAAAGTAATATTTACAGACAATGAAAAACAAAGCAAAATAAATGGTCAAACACACAATGACTTGTTTAACATATTCAAAAAATGAGTGAGAAATAAAAACTCATTTAACCCCCCTTCATAAATTTTAATTAACCAGCTTCCTTATTAATTTAATCCTATACTGTAATTAATTATATACATACACCCACATACTCAAAATAACATATATAAGATTTTTCATTATTATTTACAGAAAAAAAGGAAGATACACTTGGAAAAATAAATGTTAAATAACCAAATAAATAAACAATAACCCCTATAAAACACCAGGTGAATGTCAAACTGCCTCTTCATCCCTGTACCTCGTGAAAATCATGTTTTTATCGATTATCTGACGGCACAAAAAACAAAACTATACCTGCATACGACCAGTCAGGCAGATCTGTCAGAGGGCCGTACTCTGTGCCGCTTCGGGAAAGTCCGTGTCTGAAAATAACCACAGAAATCATTCGATGTGATAGAGATGAGGGCCACGCATCCAGTGAATCTGGACCTACATTTAGATGCTTTTATTTCACAAAGTAAATAAAGAAATAACACACAGCTCATTCATCACACTAAATGCTTTTGCTAATTTTTCCCAGAAGACAATGTTTGAATTGGAAGAATTAGTTAGAAACAGAATCGATTACCAAACACATTTCGGCCTCCAACTCTGCTTTAAGTCATGTCTGGCCTTTGTTCGGCATTATTGACTAATATGAATTGTTTCATTAACTCTAGGGTTTAAGATAAGAGGATTTATAAATCCCAAAGGAAATTCATATGTGAGATTGCTCCAAAAATGAATAGTATGAAAGAATACAACAACAGAGCGTCAAATAAGTGAAAATAAAATACAAAGTGTGTGAAATAAAATACAAAGTGTCTTGTAATAATAATGTTTAAAAAAAATAGTGCATAACTTTAAAAGTAAAAGAAAAGAAAAATAATGTTTGCACATTAAGTTTAAAATTGTACGTTAACATAAGTTGCTTCAGCTTTACAAACTATGATTTCAAAGGTGTTATATTAATAAAATTGTTAATTTAGTTTGAATATTGGACCTTTTCTTACAGAAAATTGAGGCTGGATGTTGAGTATGGGGGAAGTTTAAAAAAAAAATCAATTTTTTTCTTGCTCTTCAATTTTCAGTCCAAAAATAGACTCTGCATTATTCCTCATCTGGAGAAACTTCAAGAAATCTGCTTTATCTGTCAATTTAATTTGTTTTTAAGGTCCAGGTGAGCCATCTCTGTAAATATCATTTGCCAACAATGAGTCCCATAATTTAACTTACTCTTTCCTCCATTTCTCTCCAGCTTGTACTCCACATGTTGTGCTGAACTGTCTGCTGGAGAGCCTCAGCACTGAAAAATAACAAGTACAGACACACACCAGCCTCAGAAATCACCTCAAAAGTGACATTAAAACACAAAAAATACAATTTAATGACCCCATTACTGCATTGTGAGCACGTGCATGTTTTAGGTCAATATTTACAGCCGTGTATACGGGGCCACTTTCTCTCCTCGCTGTGTAAGTTGAGTAAAATAGCACAGAAACATAATAAACGTTACTTTAATGAAGAGTTTGTATGACAGGTCTGTTAGCATTAGCGTTAGCATTGATGCTCGTCGTCGCTGTTTTTAAGGTGTTTTTTAAACACGCAGCTGTAACAAACACGGTGACTGCTAAGAGAAGATATTTGCAACAGCGAAGGTTAACTTTACGGTTTTTAACGGGTGTCACATACAGCAGTTTTAGTGAATAACCTCTGTCTCACCTGAGCAACACAACGTCCTCACGGGGGCCGCCGCCATCTTGTCTGCACAGTTCAGGGTTGACCGCCAGGTGGAGCTGAAGACGCGCCCTGAAGACCCGGATGTTTGTTTTTATTAGTGGAGAGTTTTATATATTTTCTGGGTGAAAATCGTGATTTAATGACTCAAAAAAATAAAAATAAATAAATGTCTGAACGTGTCAATAAATTCTGTTTGATTATTTTAACATAGATGCTAAATATCTTTTGTAGTTATTAAAACAGTTTTACCCCTTTAGTCTTCTTTCGTGTTTATTAGGCCTATTATCATATTTATTAGGCTATCAGGGGCGTTTCAAGGATTTGAGGACATTTAATTTTATTTAATTTCATTTTATTTAGGATGAAGCTCTATTCCGATGCTTTTTTTAAAGTTACCTGGCACTCTTATTTGTCCTTAAAAACTTATTTTGCACTGCAGAATTATTATAGATTTCGAAGAGAAAAAAAAATAGTTGTTATTAGTAGGCCCGCTGAGTAAAAGGAGAATACTTTACAAATGTTATTATTAGAAAATAAATCAAAAAAGCATGTACACCTAGACAACAAGTCCTGGATGAGAGAAAACAACAGTAGAAAAAAACAAAGTCTGCACATTAGATTATGCTCTCATAAATATTTAATATAATTATTTTGCTATTTAACAGAAAACTGATGAAGAGCATAGCTTGAAACATCACTTTGGTGGTTGTTGTATTTAGTATTTATGGGAGCATTATCTAGTGTGCAGACTTTTTTTTTTTTTTTTTTTACAAATGCTGTCATTAAATATTTATTGACTTAAGTTTTGGGGGAAAAAGTTTGATGTTTTTTTATTTTATATTTTATTTTTGATTTATGATGTAAACGCCTTTACTTTTGCCAAGACAGAAGGCTTTTATATCTCTTTTTTGTTTTTACTTAACAGCACACCTGCTTCTGTCGAGATGCAGCTGCAACACCTGACTTCCCCTCAGAGGTTCAGTAAAGGCTTTTCTTATCTTATCTTAATTCAGTTGTTCAAACCTGTTTCCCTTCTTACTTGCTTTTTATTTCAAAAATCAATAAACAAAAATACACAATGGTAAAGCCCTACATGCCACATATATGTGTGGTCTGCTCTGTTTTGTACATTATGGGAACTTTGACAGATTTTTGTCTTCTTTTTGCTGCTGCATTTTCTTAAATTGAACAACTTACATGTCGTTGTATGTATTTTGATGTAAAGTTGACCTTGAATGAATCATATTATAAAACTGCCCTGCATTACTTTTCAGCCGTGTTTGAGGGAAACATGTTGTTATCTAACATGTTATCTGTGATGAGTCCACAGTGGAGAAGAAACGAGCTGTTAGGGATTCCCCTAAAGCATTAAAGGAGCACTCTGCTGATTTTACACTTTAAAGTCAAGTGACTAGTCAGAGTTTCAGCCTGTTAAAACAGTTGTGTGTGTCCTGAGGGATGAGTGTTGTCAAGTCTGAGAAAATTACACATGATGATGTCATAGTGACTTCATTTCGGTTTGAGACTGAGAGACTGAAAAGCTTTGAAAGACAGGTAATTATCTGATGCAGTATTTCCTAAACCCTTTTCCACATTTGACCCTTTAAATAATGTAATGTCTATTTGTGACTCATCTATTTCTATTTTTAGAGGTCTGAAGTGGTCACAATGTCCAAAATATCACAAGAAAATAGCACAATTTGGGGAAAAAAGTAGGCTTATAAGTACAATGTGGGGTAACAGAATTTTATTTTCTTTCTTGTATTTTCCTCAATTATCTTGTGACCCCTTAGACTTTTTTTAGGAGGGGGACCCATTGGGTGATCCGAGCATAGGCTTTGGATCAACAATGCTATACAGAAAACATACCAGGCACAATCCCAGGGTCCCAGAGTGTCAGGGGGCCAACATTACCAGCAAAATGTCACTCAAATCAGCACAGTCCACCCTGGAAAAGACGCAAAATGACCACAGAGATGCAAAGGAACTTCAAAGAGACAAAAAAATAACTAAAAGAGACAAAAAAATAGCTAGAAGAGACACAAAACAACCAAAAAAAGACACTAAATTATTTCAATGTGACACAAAATGATTATAAAAACACAAAAACGGACCAAAAAAGTGACAAAATTATGTCAGAGACACAAAAAGGAATAGAAAATACAGCAATGACAAAGATTTTTTTTATCTCAGGTATAAAATGACAACAAAAAGACACAAATGACCACAAAAGACACAAAATTACCTCAAAGAGACATTAAAAAAGACCAAAAAAATTAACCCAAAGTTACCCCACAGTAAAAATGATTACAATAAACACACAAAATGGCTAAAAAAAAACACCTACAAAAACAACAACAAGAAAAAACACCTCAAAGTCTTGCTCTGTGGTGTTGGGCCCTTTTGCCTATTTGTATCCAGGGGTCCATCGTCTCATAATCCACCCATGAATCCAGGGTTTTTTTCCCAAGCTTGACCCATAATTTGGACTCAAATTTAGAATATCAGTTCTTCAATTTGACTTTTTTTTTCAATACTAGCTCAGTACTTAAACACTGGCGGGCCTCCTTTGAGTTGGGTGACACAGCTTTCTTGTGAAATTACTCAAATCATGACATTTACCCAGAATAATTACACAGATCATTGCTGCGGGCTATTTAAGGTAAAGGTCATGTTTGCATGTCTGCCCTTTGAAGAAATAATTACACAAATTCACAATGAGGGGGGGGGGGGGTTGAGATAGATGGTGCAGGAGCAGACTTGGTTTAGTATTTATCTGAAAATATGTGAAATGCAGACAGAGCACAGCCGCTCTCAGCTCTTCAAAGTATTGTTTTTGTATGAAGTGCTCCGCTACTAAGCCCTGAAGAATTTCTCTGTTAGCTTTTCAGGCAAGTTCCCACTCGCAGCCTGTGTGAGGTAAACGCCAGAGTCTGCAGAGGCTGCTGCAGGGACTCCGGTGAACCGCAGGGGCCATGAAAGGCTCCATATGGACTGGAGGGGGCTCCGGGCCAGATAAAAAAGCCGGTGGGTCTATTTAAACACGCCACGCCAAACACACAGTCACTTTTTCAGGGCTTGTTGTGTTTTTGGTGTGTCCGTTAACTCCCACAAAAACGGCCGGAACCAGGGCTGACTAATGCCGGCCAGTCCTGAAATAGTAGCGGGATGTTTACCCTGAATCTTCCTTGGAGAACTCAGACACGCCGAAAAAATTCACCAGCCGCCTCACCACGCCGTGTCCCTCCGCGCATTCCACAGGCTGGTGGTACAATAAAGTAGTGCCGTTGCCCTAAACGACGCTGTTTTGAATGATTTATGTGTTGCTGTTGTTATTTTTTGTAGATTCTCTATCTTTTTTTTTTAAATGTGTTTCTTTGAGGTAATTTTGTATCTTTTTCCTTTTATTGGGCTTTTGGTAGCCATTTTTTTTACAGTCTAGTATTTGGTCTGAATATTTGTTTTTAAAGAAAAACGCATCTCTTTACTTTGATAAGCTCCAACTTAACGGCTTTGTAGTAAAATGTTTTATTTTCCTTTTTTTGCATTTAATACACTATTTTTCCTTTATTTTTATGAATGTTATCTCAGTGAGTTTTATTTTCCATCCTATATTATTTAGCATTTTGTGCTTTCTGGTTTTTTATCTTTATTTTTGATCTTACTTTTACTAATGTTTTAAGTGGGTCTCATCCATGTGAAGATGCATTTTACCTATTTTGTTCTGATCTTGTTTTATTTTTACTTGCAGGTTTTATTATGCCTGTATATTATTACTCCAATGCATTACCCCCTGCATTATTTCCCCCAGTACTGTTCTCACTTACATTATTTCTCCAAATACCATTCTCCCTTACATGATAGCCCAAATAATGTTCTCCCCTACGTTTCCCTCTTTCTTGCAGTTTAATTGTAGATTAAAGGAACCAACCAGAAACTAAAAATACTTACATAAAGTACAAATGGCCTCGCTCACTTGAGTTACTGTACTTGGCAACTCTCCAACACTAGTTTAAAACATTAAAACATCTATAGTTAACATTAAATGCACAGAATTGGACAGAATACATTATCAAGACAGCAGCAGGCTTGGTTTTGGTTGTGATTTGGGGGTTACAGTTATGTGAGGAAAACAAAATAATGGCTTTTCTGAGAACAGATTTGTTTATAGCGGTGGTTTGGCTTGGCGGTCAGTTCAAAGTTAAAGCCTGCGCCAAGCCACAGCCACATGAATGCATCTGTATCCAGTGCTCGGTCATAATAAACATCAACTTAATGGTTAAAAGGATTTCAGAAATATGGATGTATTTAATCAAAGTGTTATAGATTACTTTTGCTTTTGTTCTTTGGGAATATTTTGACTCTAGTACTCAGAGGTGTAGACTCGAGTCACATGACTTAGACTCGAGTCACAAATTCAATAACTTTAGACTTGACTTCACAAACTCAAAAAAGACTTGCAGCTTGACTCGGACTGCAGTGGCTTGTGATTGCACCAGGACTTGAAAATACTTGATACCTTCACCCAAACACTAAGATTATGTTATTTAGAAAATGTGCCACACATCAAATAACTTTCCGTCATTTCCTGAATCAACAAATGTTATTAACTCCCTACAAGTCAACACTTAGTTCCTGAGATCGACCTTGTCTGAACCAATCCAACAGCATCTAGTCAGGTTTCAGGTGAGAATCAGAGGGAACAAATGTTAGAAATAAGAAGTTATACCAAAGACAATTTTGTTCATGACAAAAAAAGTAGTCAGCAAAGCATGAACTGTAAGCCTTTGCAAAATGTGTGGGTCTGAAAGTTACAACAGGAGACACAACAACTTCCAATACACTTGCTTTTATAAATAAATACAAATACTAAAAAACAAACGTGTTTAGGACTTGAAACTCAAAGTTTAGGACTTGGGACATGGCTTGGGACTTGTGTCAGGACTTGAAACTTACTTGTGATATGCATAACAAAGACTTGGTTCCTCCTCTGATATACTTTACCAGCTGCAGCATTAGTGATAATTATGCATGCATAACTATTAATAATCCAATCATATATTGTTTTTGACTCTACATAAAGAGTAGCCTACTTTTACTTTTGGTACTTTAAGAAGATCTATATATTTTTATACTAATGCCTTTGAATTTAGATTTTGAATGCAGGACTTGTTCGTTAACTATGCTGCTACTTTAACCCTCTAAATTATAATGCTGCCTAACATACTCATTTTTGGATGTTTACACTCACACAATACATCCTCACTTATGTTGCAATACCTTAATAAAGAGCAAGGGTCCAGGAAACCAAGAGTACTGTTAACATTATAGCATGACTTTCTGGAGGCCATGATGAGTCACTTTTTCGGTTTATGGTCTGAAAACATGGTACGGTGGAGAATTACTTAAAATTCTGTCTTTTTAATCTATTTTATAACAAAGACAACACCAAAAAGAAAAAAAAAACATTGCAAGCTTTTTTCTTTTTTTTTTTTACCAACTGGCATCATAATGCGTACCATAGAAAAGGTTAACCAAAAGATCTGAATAACCTCTTCCGCCACTGTCAAACCCACACATTTTAAGCCAAAAATACTAAGGACATGACATCAGACTATGGCATTGGTAGGGTGAAGTCCTAACTGTGGAAACATCTATATTATGGTTTATATACATGCTTATATTTTTATATATTTTTAACATAATTTAGATACAATGATAGATACAAGAAACACTTGGTTACTTTTTATTATTTATTATTATATATTATTATTATTATTATTATTATTGTTATTATTATTATATTAATACTGGGGTTTTTTGTCTGCTGTTGTGTTTTTTTCAGTGATCTGTTCTGATGACTCAAGTTTTTTGTTTGTTTGTTTGTTTAGTCTCTATGACACAAGTGGCCTTAGGATTTGTAAGTCAAGACAACAAGCGCTGTCAAGTTTCATGTGTTTGAATTAGTGTTTTTTGGGGGACTGTAAAAAGTGTTATGTAATATGGATGCTATATGAAGTTGTAAAAATATGTCTCTGTAAAAGTAAAAAAAGTAAACATTAAAAGCACATTTTTAATATATTTTCTTTTTACATTATTATTTTGTTGTTAAGAGCCAGTGAATGGACTCGGGGTTATTTTCTCCCTCAAATACTGGTTCCGAGATCAACGGTAAGTATTAATTTATTTCTTTTTTAAAAATGCACCGTTATTATGGTGTTATAAAGAGCAGGTCTTGGCGGAGTGGGCACATCCTCTCAGGGAGTTTTGAATGACGAAACAGCCATGGCTGGTGGAAAGGTGTTCCGGCGCTGTGGGGGAAACGAGCCGCCGCTGACTGATAAAGGAGCAGTGACGCGTCAAGTTGAAACGAACGATGGAACGCGAACGTTCTAGCGTTCCATGATTCCACCTTCAAAATAAAAGCCAACACACTGCCGCTTTCGAAAAAAGTACGCGAACGAACACAAATATCGATGTTATTAACTATTAAAACGCGTTTGAATATTAAGTGAGTGTAAAATAGTTTAGATGAAACTAAAACAAAGCGATACCACGGATCTTTTTTTAGGGTTTTGTTTTGTTTAAAAATGACCGTTTGAGGGGAGGAGTTAATTTTGACAACCCATAACCGGAAGTAGCCTCCTCCGCTTTAGCTCGCTCGACACTTGTGAAAAAAAGAGGGGGGAGGTAAGTAATTATTTAGGGGGAAGAAAGAAAGAAACAAAGTTGTCGACCGTGCAATGCACACGGGGAGGGATTTTATTTATCTCGAGCGACTCGTTTAGACCAGCACCGGTCTGCTGGGATGTAACTGTAACGGCGCACCGGTTTCCCCGCATTTCCTCCTCTCTCTCCAAACTTACGCTACTATTTCGCCGAGTCCCGGACAGGATTTCTGCTCTGAAAACGGGAATGATAAACGCAGTCGGACGGACTGAGGAGTTTAGCGAGTGCCGTGTGTGTGTTTTCCGTTGCCCGAGTTAAATTTTAACGTATTATTTTGGAAAATTTCCGAGCGCATTTCGCTGTGAAATGAATGGCAGAAGTCGGGTGAGTGAGAATATCAACCGGATTTATTTTCTTGTCTACACTGGACCCACATGAAGCGGTGATAGCCTTGAATCCCGCTTTTGCTTTTTGTTTTTTTTTTAAAAAGGAAAATTTAAACGAAAAGACCGCACTGGATAACCAATTTAAACCCGACTTTACTTAAGTCTATTTTTAGAGTTAAACTCACAGCGAAGATGCAGATGTGTGGAGCCACATGAGGGTCCACAAAGGAGGCCCTCCACGACCATAGGTCACGCCGAAGTGTCCTGGATGTTTGTTTCTCCTGTTTCCTGTCTGGATTGAATTGAACTGTTAGTAACTGTGTAATAATCCGATGGATTCTGCCTCACCACAGCCTACCTGTGCCTGTGGATTTTCCACATGAGGGCAAACCAGATGACTCAGAGGACTTAAGTCATGTAACCACCCTGAAATGTCTTAAATGTCTAATTTATGTGTCTTGTATTTATTGCGTGTATATAAGGGTCATTTTTAAAGCTTTGTTTTAAGTTTCAAGTCCATTTATTTCACCTGTTGTAGCGAAAACTGTAGATTTACTTGAACATCTTTGTTCTGCTGTACATCTACCCACACTGTAATTTAAAGGGGGGGACTTGACTTTGCTCAGGCAGGTAAAAACACGACGGCTTCATCATGGACAGGCCGATAAGTAAACTTCTGGAGAAGTTAAAGCTAACGGACTCTGGCAGTGTGAAATTCAACAGTTCAAAGAAAAAACATGACGCTGCCAGCAACTCTAATAACAGCAACGCCAACGCTGGTATCTCTGGAGGCAGCGGTGGAGGCAGCGGTCTGCCACCAGCTCCCAGCGCTGCAGCTGCCTCGCCCTCAAGACCCGGCCAGTTCTCTCTTGCCTCTGCAACCACAAGTGATGTTTCAGCGAGTGGGAGAGGAGGAGGAGGAGGAGGAGGAGGGATGCCTCCCTCTCAGCTCCTCACCCCACCGCCGCCTTCCTCCTCGGTGGGTGCTATACCTCAAGATGGCGAGCAGCAACTTCACCCTTCCACCTTGGCACCACTGAGGCGTCGCTCCCCCCAGCAGCGAGCTTCCTGTTACCTGGGCGAAGGTGTGGACTCCCACCTGAGGCGTGAGTCAGGCCTGGGCCCTGAGTGTGACCCTCAAGGGGCGTTTGGCTCCAAGGCGTCCCTCAATCAACGGCGCTACTCCTTGGAGCTCCAGCAGCTGGTCAGACGGCAGCAGCTCCTCTCCCAGCCGCCGCCACTCTCTGTCCTTCCACCGTATCCTGCCTCCACGGGGTATGGGTCAGCTCCTAGAGGTAGTGGGGGCGGCTTGGCGGAGCCTGGCTACCTCTCTGAGCCAGAGAGGCACAAACGCCTCTCTCTCCAGGAGGCTCTGTTCTACAAACGCCTGAGCACTGGTAGTGAACTGTGGGAGAGCACCAGGCCGGCATCCCTCTCCCATCCGCCACATCGCACATCTGATGTGAGCGGAGGTGTCGGAGGGGGTTTCTTCTACCCCCCAGGACCTACCCTGAGCCCATGCTCGTCGTTCAGCCTCCAGGAGTCGGTGCTGGTGAGCCCCAGGTCCAGCTTCGCCTCCAGCACGGCCAGCGGCGGCGGCGGAGGAAGCCCCATGGGGAGCCGCTGCAGCAGCAACCGGACCAGCGGCATCAGCCTGGGCTATGACTCTCGCTACTCTGCCTCTGGAGGCCTCCCTCCTCAGCAGCAGTCCCCCTCCATGCAGACAGGGGGCTCTGCAGCTAGTTACGGCCCCCCGGGCAGGGCCGGAGTGACCCCCGTGGAGGCCTGGACTCAATACCTGGAGGGAGGGATGCGTCCAGGGACCTATGATAGTCGACACTCCTACCCACCTGCTGTTGGAAGTCCAGGAGCGGCGTGCTACCAGGCTGGCCCCGATTGGTGGGACGAGCAGCAGGCAGGAGTGAGAGGCAAAGAGGGGGCCGTGATGGGAGACAGGGCCCGATACTCGGACCTGCCCGGCACCATGTACCAGGAAGAGCTGACCCGGCTTCTGCTGAGAGATGCTGCTCTGGCAGGTGGGGGGTACCCTGAGGGCCTGATGCTGAAGGATCAGTCTCTGGCTTTGACGGCTCTGTCCAAGCCGAGCACGACGACGTTGGGGCCTTGCTCTGCTGGAGGACCGGTCAAACCTCAGGAGGATCCAGGAGTCGGAGGAGCTGGGAGGGAGGCCGCGGAGAACCGCCAGGAGTTCTTTGGTGAGGTCCTTTTTTTAAATTTTGATTTTATTTTATTTGAAATTTTAATCAACAAGAACAGAAAGAGAAAAAAAGACAAAACATGCACACACACAGAGAAAAAAACAACAGAGACTACTTATTATTATCTTATTAACAGAGATTTAGTGTCAGAGCTGCATTTAAAGGGATA
Organism: Plectropomus leopardus; assembly: GCF_008729295.1. NCBI lineage: Eukaryota > Metazoa > Chordata > Actinopteri > Perciformes > Serranidae > Plectropomus > Plectropomus leopardus. Next base: position 17,264,763 of record NC_056485.1, on the reverse strand, counting down.
CTTTGCTGATTTTCAACCAGCTTTGTATCAAAACAATGTGGACAGTATGTGTAAATGAACTGCGGTAAACTTCCAGTCATCTAACGAGTGCCTAAATATCCCCCCTCTGCCAACAGCGAAACTCTGCCGGGTACTTTACGTCTACTACTGGCTGTACTTCTGTATTTACCTTTTACTCACCAACAAAGACACCACGACACAAAGAGCATAAACTGATCAACACACTTACCCGCCCCGTTCTCTCTTTGTCGCTCAGACTCGGACCGAAATCTGATCGAACAGTAAAACTAGGCAGCACTAACTGAATATAAAACAAGATGATATAACTCCACTGCCCATTTCAGGAACATTTTTAACACCTTATTAAGATGTAATAGCAAGATATTGTCAACAGGAAGTCGGCGCCATGTTGCTTCCTGCACAGTGGAAACCGAGGCCTAAAAAACTGAGCTCAAACAAAACTAAGCAGCGAAGATAAAACAGGGTTCCTGCAGATCCTTAAAAAGCCTTAAAAGGCATTGAATTAATTAATCTAAAAATGAAGCCTTAATTTGGATAAAAATGCTTTACATAACTCTTTCAAAAGTTTTAAAAAAGTCCAATGCTGAAATTTGAGTTGTAGTTGGATTAGAGCTAGTCACCTAAATAAAGGAGGCTCCATAAGGTTTCACTGTGATGTGTCCAAGGTCGGCTCAGTAAAACGACTATTAGACAGTTATTTGGGTGAGAAATTTGTTGTCCGAGCAATATAAAATGGACATTAGAGATGGAATTACAAACTTTTTTTTTCTAAGTAAATATTTTAATTAAGATACAATAATTTATTTCCTAATCACTAAAAACACAACTTAAAGTGACAGTTAAACCAGTTCTGTTGACGTGTTGTCGCCTCGTCTTTCCACCAGATAGTAAAAAAGTTTTGAAGAGGACTCAGATGGTAAAGGAGTCTCCATAATATAATCAATAAAAAATGAATGATCCCCATCTCCAGCGAGGACACCTTTAATATAGCTTAAATTCTTCAAGACAAATTGTAAAATCACATCCCTAATTTGTGCCGGTGCCGTCACTATTCATGCACGGCATCCCATGCATTCATAAGCGAGCGGCCAGCAGCCGCCCTCACTGTGTTATTATTGTCCCCCTCGCCGCCTGGTGTCAGATCACAGGTTTCTCTCTAAATGAAAGGGTTAGATGGATGGATGCACGGATTAATAGTTGAAAGAGTGTATGGATGGATGGTACCTGCAGAGACATGCAGGAGTGCAGCATGCAAAGCATAAAGGAGGTTAAAAAAAGAGTGCTCTGGCTTCAGAAACTGATCCAGGCAAGTAGAAGAAAGAAGAAAAGAACATGTAGGACAGATGTGCGTACTCTCATTCAGGTTCACACCTGTAGCCAAAACATCAGCTGATGGTTCAGACAGGCAGTTTGCAACACTGAGGTGCACATGGAGGGCTAATGCAGCGTATCTACATGGCCATTAAACTGCAAAATTCTGCTGTAACGCTCAGACGCAAATTACATGGTTCCATATAAACATAGCTCCGACCATTACTGTGAGTCACACAAGATTAGGGCTCAGGATCTGTGTGTGTGTATTGTTTCTCTGTGGCAGGGTGTGTTTCCCCCGAGTGACTTCAGGCCACAGTAACGCAGTGTGTGTGTGTGTGTGAGTCATGTGTGCGTCCTGGTGTGTGTAATGCTGCCTTGGCGTGTGCTGGGGCGGTGTGCTGTAGCCTGTTTTTCTGCTCAGGTATGCGTGCCCGGAGGGGACATACAATACTGTACTCCTCTCAGCCATTAGGAAGAAATCAGAAGCTCTGAGCCGTGAAAACAGACGCCCTGAGCTCAGCAGACACACGCGTACACACACCTATATTAAAACTGAATGGCTTGAATTAAATTAGTAGAATAATGACTAAAAAAAACGAAAAAATAAATAGCTTTTGTTTCAGAAACCGAGAAATGTAGAGCTAGAATCAAAGTTAATCCACTAAAAAAAAAAAAAAAGAAAAGCAATTACTGTTTATTTTGTCCCACAACTTTAAAAGAATACACACAAAACTACTGGGGTAATATATCTTCTTTTGCCCCTGAAAAATCCCTGAATGCTATCCTAGTTATTTAGCTCCACGGCAATCTTTTCTATATGTAGCAGCTTCAGACATTTAAATTTAAAGCCCAGAGTTTGAGTCTTGGCCGTTTCTTGGTTTCTGGCTTTGGCAGAGACTCATGCCTGTTCCTAAATATCGAAACGGACCGTCCAAAGAGTGTAGGAATTCTTGATTTGTGTGGCACTCCCTGAGCCACATTAGAAAGGAAAAAACACAGGCGGATCCTTAAATAGATCACAGAAACGCAGTAGCTCGGACCACCACACCACTTTTTCTACTTTACATTCAGAGCCCCGGCTGAGCATGTACTTAGACTAAACTGTACTCTGTTAGATGACACAGAGAAGTTAGCTGGTTGTAGAGGCTGACAGGCTTTAAAGGGGACCTATTTTGCTTTTTTTCAGGTTCATGCTTGGGTTTTGGGTTTCTACTAGAACATATTTACAAGCTTTAATGGCCAAAAATGATTTTATTCTCCTCAAACACCTGTCTGAAACACCTTTTTTTAGCTCCTATCTTTTTAAGTCCCCCTCCCGAAAAAGCCCAGTCTACTCTCATGGCTTTGAGGCCAATTTTTCAGTGTCCAAATTATAACGTGCGGTTCTGTCACATTTTTCCCATACAGAGTTACGCTGTGAAAGAGACGTCTGTAAATCAGTGGAAAAATTTTTAGCATTACAGCCGTCACAAGATAAGAATTTGATCCATTCGGTGCAATAACATTTGGAAAGTCTAGGTAAACTGCACAGTTAAATCATTTTATCCCGAGTTAGCAGAGGGCTATACCCGAAGTAAGCGGCTCAGTCACTAAAAGTGTTTCACGCGCTCGCTCCATGGGCCCCACGGTTCAGAAAATCTGGGGTTTCTTATACTAGGGGAGCTTTTTTGGCTTCACCGAACTTTCATAAGAATTAACGGAGCCCTACTTCCAGCGTTGTTTCCAGTTCTACATCCATTGTGTCTCTGCGCCATCATTGCCACCGGGGAACGACGTAAACGGAGAACAGCAAAACTTCCTACATGAAAAATCACGAATAAAAGCTTGACAACACAGCTTAATATGTTGCAGCCCAATCTGAAATCAGGGAGAAATGAACAATATTGGCATATTATTTGACGCCAAACTGAACAAAAGGTGAAAAGGAGCTGAAAGGTGTGTTTGTTGTTTGGTTAACATCAAAATGTGGCCAGAAAGTGGCAGCTTAGCATTTGTGGTATTGACTTTAAATGGAGGGAAACAATTATCTGCCATAAAAAGATGATATGAAGGAAGCTGCAAAGGTGATAATGTTTGTAATTTACTATTTTCGTTCCCTGGGGTAGTTGAGGCCCCCAACATCAAGCAAAAAAAACCCAAAAAAACAGCAATCTCATATAATCTCCAAATTGCTCCAATTGTGGGGTTTAAAGCCAAATTTAAAGGTAAGTCTCAAAAACTCCAGAAGAAAGAGTCGTTAATTTTCTGGAATGGAAAGTCAGATCCGGTGGAGTTTCCCCTCAAATAACAGAGCTCCACCGGAGACTCCCGGGTGGATGAGCAAACAGGCTGGCATGGCTAACTGGGTTTGAACTGTGTGAAAATCCCCTAGGTGGTGCGAACGAGAGGATTTACAAGTGTTGACACTTTGTGTGGAGTTGGATTTCAGACACATCCTCCTGGAATGCGTCGTAAACGAAGTGTTAAGAGCCGCCGAGCGATTACTCTCGACTAAATGCATGTTGTGTTTTCCCCCGCTGTGCCGGCAGGGACCTGTGAGAAGTGTGGGAAAGGCGTGTACGGGGCGGATAATGCCTGCCAGGCGCTTGATAGCCTCTATCACACACGCTGCTTCACCTGTGTGTCCTGTGGTAAGTACCCCCCACCGCGGGACAAATCTGGCCCCCGATAGGGTGCCGGGTGGCCCCCAAACCGTTTTCTAATTAGAAATAAAAACTAAGTGATTCACACTGGGAATTATGTCTGTACTTTTAGTATACATAAGGTGTCAGAGTGCACAAAACAGCATCAAAATAGAGCTTGTTTGTCAGAAAAAGTGCTATTGGAGGATCTTGTGCACCCGTCCACAGAGGTCCTAGCTAATCCCCCAAATGTAACCCTAACCCTAGAAATGTCCCAAAATCTAAGACATGTCCTCATATTGTAGAAATCCTCTCAAAATATAAAAATGTCCTATAATTCTAAAAATGTCCTAAAATCCTCGAAACAAACTAAAATCCGAGATATGTCCTGAATTCCTAGTAACATCCTGAAATCCAAAAAATGTCCTCAAATCCAAGAAAATTCCTAAAATCCTAGAAATGTCCTAAAATCCCTGAAATGTCCTAAAATCCCAGAAATGTCCTAAAATACTAGAAATTCTCTAAAATCCTAGAAATGCTCTAAAATCCCAGAAATGTCCTAAAATCCTAGAAATGCCCTGAAATCCTAGAAATGTCCTAAAATCCTAGAAATGTCCTAAAATCCCAGAAATGTCCTAAAATCCTAGAAATGCCCTAAAATCCTAGAAATGTCCTAAAATCCCAGAAATGTCCTAAAATCCCAGAAATGCCCTAAAATCCTAGAAACATGTATGGGGCTGCTGCGACTGGCCCCTGGCCTCCTGCCAGTTTGCAAAGTGGCCCCTGAACAAATAAGGTTGAGGGTCCCTGGTCTTGAGACAACAATCATTTAAAGAATCATGAATTTCACCGACACCTTCTCCAAACTGCATTTTTAACCATTTGCGATTTTGGGCGCTGAGTCAAACGTCTCTCTCCCTCTGCAGGACGCACCCTGAGAAACAAGGACTTCTACAATGTCAACGGCTCTGTGTACTGTAAAGAGGATTACATGGTGAGAGTCGAGGTCAAGGCGTGTTTTGTCATCCGCACACACACTCGGAGTCAGAGGATTGATTTTCGGCTAATGGTAATCTCTGTGTTGTAATTACAGTTTTCAGGATTCCAGGCTGCTGCTGAGAAGTGTAGTGTGTGTGGCCACCTTATTCTCGAACAGGTGAGCGCTGCGTGTGTGTCACATTAACACTTGGGATTATGCTAGATTTAAAGGGAATATGCTTTAACCCTAACCTTACCCTGCCCTCTGTAATTTTTGGTTATTTGCGTCCCGTGTTTCCCAGCACCCCCCCGGGAAAACAGAGAAATTCAGTGACGTCTTTTGGCTCCTCTTCAGGTTCCCACGGCAGATTTTCAGTGGAATGTTTGCCTTAGCTTTTTTTTTTTCCTCGATAAAGAAATGAGGCTCTGTGGTGATTATCTGAAAACATTTTACCATATTTGAACCACATAAGACCCAAAATATAAATAGAAAGCTCACAGTGAGTGTGAGATCCACAGGCTGCCACTTGTGTGTCATTTCAACGGCTTAACCACGAGTTTTATAAACGCGGGTTTGTGCGATGGTTTTGAGGGGAAAACGCACTTTTATAATTTGATGCTGAATTAAAAATGTTGCTGCATATAGTGAAGTTGTCTATAATAATAATAATAATAATAATAATAATAAATAAATAAGTAAAATTCCCTCACATGATGTTTGGTGAAGTATTTTCTCTCACCGGCGCCTGAAAATATGAGTACAAATCACAATTAATAAAAGCAGAAATGTCTCTATACTTACTTATATTCCGCACATATACAGCACATGTATATCTACACGCACATATATACAGTCTACGTTCTGCTATCTGTGGATATATTCCATAAAATACACCGCTCAAGAGGAAAACCAAAGAAAACATGTTATTTTTTTTAAATTACTTCAATAATTATAGTTTTTGGGTTTTTTTTTCTCAGATCCTGCAGGCTCTCGGGAACTCGTACCATCCCAGCTGTTTCCGCTGTGTGGTTTGCTCCAAGGTTCTGGACGGGGTGCCGTTCACCGTGGACCATCAAAGCAGCATCTACTGCGTGGCCGACTACAACAAGTGAGACACTTAAATAAGGCTGCAACCTACGATTTTTCCATATTCGATTAATCTGCCAATTATTTTTAATCTGATAATCAAATTTTCACACTCAAGAAGCATGAAACCAGTAAATGTTTGGCTTTTTTTTGGTGTAAAATTTACTAAAAAAATGATTTGATGATGAAAAAAGTTGGCAGTTTTCTGTTGATAAACTTTGTTTTTGTAAAGGAAATAACTGAAATGCTTCCTGGTGTTTTTGTCTCTTTTTGTGCAGCGGGGAAGTTGTGTAATTTCGTTTTTTGCATGTGTAACATTTGAAGAATATCTGTTACTCATCCAGCTTCCTTCTTTACTCAAACTGTGTGAGCGCTGCTGGTTTCTACGGCAACTAAACTTTCTCCTGTCGCCCTGCAGAGCGTTTGCCCCGAAGTGCGCCGCCTGTTTACAACCCATCCTACCTACTGAGGTGAACATATAAGTGTGTTTGTGAATATAAGCTGGAGCATTTTCTTATTTGTCTTGTGCTTAACCTTGAACGTTAAATGTGAGTAAATTTAACTTCAACAGTTTCCAAAGTTTTACATGATTTGTAACACAGAAGAGTTTGAAGCAGTCACAGAAAACTGTTTTAAAATCAGATTATCTCGCTGTCATGTGTGGTGATTCACTTTTCTTTTAAAAACAGAAAAAATGAAAGTATGACGACACCTTTGTCTCCCTGCTGTTTTGTGTCTCAGGGCAGTGAGGAGATCCTCAGGGTCGTGTCTATGAACAAGGACTATCACTTTGAGTGCTACCACTGTGAGGTGAGCGATCTTCAGCTGATAATCCCAAATTTATTTTATCCCAGTGTCCTAAAATAGCACATTTAATGCAGCAAATCTTAGTTCAAGGAGCAGTGTGAAGGATTTTGGGGTATCTAGCGATGAGGATTGCAACCAGCTGAAACTTCACCCGTGAACTTTTGTTTTTGTTTTTTTTTCATTTCGAGGAGCTGAATTGTCCATAGAGGTCTCGTCCTTTGCAAAATAAACAGGGTGCATAATTGAAACTGGTTAAGAAATTATGCCCATTTATGCTGCATTTTTAAGGCGGGAATATTGCGCCGTTATGCTGCCTGATTAGGCGAGTTTCCGCGACAAAAATTAAACGATATTTTCGCACAGTTGCGAGATGACTGTGTTTCCACTGAGTGATGTTATGCTGCTTATTCTCTCTCGATAATATTCCCAGAAGCACGACAATGGATGCTCAAAACATCAGCTGGTTAATTTCTCCTGCAGCCACCGCACTACCCGTTATCATTTCCAGTTTTGCACCTTATACGTAGGAGCGGCCACGCAAGAGGGATTTCTGGGAGGTGATAGTCCACGATTTCACAGAGGAATTGTGGATTCAAAACTAAACGCTCAAGTTTTGCAGAGTTATGTGATGCAATAACAGCTCTTGTAGCGCCTGCTGCATCATGAGGGAGCCTCATCCTACCGATGAGCACATAGCCAAATGTGCTAATGTGACCTTTAAAAGCCAAAAAAAGGGCAGTTTTGCAAAATATGGCTCTTTTGAAATACTACCTCATGCAAACGCAAAAGCTTTTTGCAATAAATGAGTTTTTTCAAAATTGCCATGTTTCCATTCGGCGTATTTTATCTCGTCAATTTGTGCAATTTGGGGGTTATTGGAACGCGCCCTCTGTGCTGTATGAAAGCTTCAAACGTGGAATGGGTTTACAGAGCTGTCTCGCCTTTAAACTCGCAGCGGAGGTGGCAAAACAGTGCCGAAACAACACCTCTGTTGAAGGGCCAGCTGGCAGGACGGGTTCATAGATGTATTAAAGAAAGTGTGGATACAGTGTTGGAGGCGGGGCCTATTCATGTGTGTATGTTCCAACTTCTGAAAGGTTTTTATTATAAATGCATATCGGTTTAATTAATACTAATAATCTTTATCAACAACGATTCCTATTTTCAGGTCAATATACACTAAAGAAATCATATTTCTGCCAATTTATCGACCTAAATCCAACACAGCGGACCTTTAAGTTGTGAAGCGCGTTGACGGCTGACCTCACTTCCTCTGTGTGCATTCCTGTCCTTATCTGCGTCTCTTTCCCCCCTCAGGAGTGCGGTAAACAGCTCTCAGATAAGCCCGGCTCGCAGTGCTTCCCCCTGGACTCTCATCTCCTCTGCCACTCCTGTCACATGAGCCGAGCGTGCGCCACACACAACATTCCCCCTCACAACACACACTGATCAGCGCCTACGCAGCTGTGGACGTTTCTGAAGAAAGCTGGCCTGAACATGCTGTCACTCTTTAACGTGCTTTTTCTCCAGATGAAACTGCTGATGTTCAAACATTTCAACTGATTCTTCCTGTCTTCGGGTCAGTGCCTTTTTGTCACATGTACTGCCTGCTGTACTGTTACTGTACCATAGTTATAAGGGAACGGGAAAGAAACTACTGCTTTTTTAAAAATTTTACCCCAGTGTGGCTACTGTTTGCTGTAGAAGAACAAGGGATTTTGCTAAAAAACTGTTTTGTAAATATATTATCGCTAGCAAACATTTTGCACTTAAGTTTGACTTTACTGTAAGAGATTTGTTTCGTGAATCTGTACAATTTGGGGAAAAACATTACTGTAATTTCTGTATGTTGTAATAAATATTTTCATTTGTGTTCAGATTATGGTCTACTTCTGCCTAATATATATGTAAAAAAATACTTTTAACCCCTTTGAAAACCAGGGAAAATTGGCTTGATTACTTTTGAAACATTCAGAGGACGACAAGAAATTCAGCAAGAAATTTATAAAAAGTTACAAGAAAATAACCTGGAAAAAAAAGCACAAAAAAAAATTGAAAAAAAAAGAAAATGAACACAGGAAATTCTTAAAAATGTTTTTTTCCCTGTGTACATTTTAAATATGTAACTGTCAATCATAAATAGATTTCTTGATTTTTTAAAAATTATAATAATTTTCTCCTGGAATTTCTTTTTTGATAATTTCCTTCTCAATTTTTATTATTTTTTTGCAATTTGCAGGATATTTCTTACAAGTTTCTAATTTTTGTCAATGTTCATGTCATTGAACTTTAGTGTTTGCATGAGGCAAAACTAAAAACTTATTATAATATTACGATAATATTAAACATATTTGATTTTGTCAGAGAATCAAGATGAGAAAAACAGACTCAAGACTGACTTTTTTAAACATGTGCACCAAACATTAGCGATTAAAGGTCCGCACAGCTCTTAATACTCTTAATAAAACTCACTATATTATTCAGGCGCTGGAAATTTGTCTTATGGCGCAATCTCTGAGCTAAAAAGGATTTTGAGTCATTTCCTCTGCACCCTCATAACGGAAATACTTCTGCGATGTATTCATCATTAACAGGTCAAAACTCAACTCAGCGGCTTGCAGCCAGGTCATGACGACTTCTTAAAAAAAAAAAAAAACGAAAACAAAAACATCCAAGCAGAGCAGCTGATAACCAATTTAAATTTATTCATTTTTTTTAAATCCTCGGTACATTCAGCACTTCCAGAAGGGGAGAAAAACAACAAAATCTAACTGTTTGGAGCTAAAAACATAAAATTAAAAATATTAAAATTGCAGCCATTACTCTATCAGAAGTTAAACTTCTTATTTGTGGCTCCTCTTAAATATATTTATATATGAAGGGTCAGAGGAGGGATTTTTTAAACGCAGACTTCAGTGCATGGAAGGTCAGCTTCCTGTAATTATTACAGAACAAACCACTTAACAAGAATTCTACTCGCTCTTCTTCTCGGCTCCAAAAAACGTCCGCTAAAGACAAACTCGGGCACGTCTCTGGCATCAAGACAACGACGCCACGTCTCTTTGCATCGCTCGTTTCTCGGTTACAGTGTTGAGACTTCAGGTGCATCTTCGTGGGAGATGAAGGTCACACAAACAGCTGCGACGCACAACAACCCCGACTCTCCGAGGCTGAAAAATGAACATGATCATAAAACCCCAAAACAAAATCTGCACTGCAAAGACGGCCTGTGAATTTTGACATTTATTAAGAAAAAAAAAAAAAAAAAAGTCAGTGCTGAAGAGGAGAACACTAAAACTGATCCTAGAAAATATTTGAAGGTCGGGGATCTATTTTGGACTGGTTTTATTACAGGGCTCTGAGGAGGAAGGAACTGTGCGCCCGCAGAACTAAAATAAAGAGGCGGGCTCCCAAACCTCAGCGGGACAAAATGCTGAGGCGAGCCAAAAAAACCACCGTCCTCTCTGCTTCTTTTCTTTACCGGCACTACACGGAGACGAGGAGGGACGCCGCTCTCTACGGAGGGAAAGGACTGACTGTTGCTTCTGGAAGACAGAGAGAGAACGAGATAAACCGTCATTTTTACGAGAACAAAACATGTAATTAACCGTGACACGGAGGAGGTGGAGGGGGGAAATGGCAGAAGTGTGTGGAAGACAACGCTGGCGTCAAAGTGGACGAATTAAAGCACGGTGGGGCGGGCAGCGAGGAGCAGACGCAAGTCATGAATTGAACAAGAGAAACGCATCTCCCTCCCAAAACTTCCTGTCTGCGATGTCCCTCGCCACGCCGCGTCCCTCTCTCTCTTCACCTTCCCCTGCAGCCACTCGGCCCTCAGCGGCGTCTATCCCTCTGATTGCCACGGCTAAGAGAGCGGCGGCCACCGCCGGCGCCTACGGAAGGCCGTCTGGGACGGTGGCTGTCCTCCCTCTTCCTGTCCCCTTCCCTGTCTCGGCCGCGGCCCCTGTCCCGCTCTCCATCGGATCCTCGCCCGGCTGCTCCGCCGCTCGCCGTCGCGTTGACGTCCTTCTCACGCCCCTTAAGCCTCTCTTTCTTCTCCTCCTCCCGCTTCTTCTCCTCCTCTTCCCGCTGCTCCTTGCGCCTTCGTTCACGCTCTTTTTGCCGCTCGGTGCGGTCCAAAAGCCGCTGCACCGCCTGGTGAACAAAAAACAAGTTTAGTTGCTTGAAATGAAGTGTTAACTGCATGGACAATATTCTTTAACCGAGGCTGGGCGTTATGGCTTTAAAATAATATCACGATATTTTTAGGCTGTATCGCGATACACGATATATATCTCAATATTTTGAAATCTCCTGTAAACTACTAAAATACCAAATTATTAAATGAATTACAGTTACAAAGTAGCTACTGCCATAAAATGACGTTACATAAACTATTGTTAAATAAAGCGAAGTATTATTATAGTAAGGTTGAATAAAGTACTGCTATAATTAAATAGACCAAAGCGGAATCCATGGTGCTTTTATTTTGAAGAGCCCGGCTCATCTCAGGCTGGAAGTGTTGATGTTTTTGTTACTTTTTGTGTGTGTGTCTGAGCCGGAGGAGAGAGAGGGAAAAATGAAAACACAAAATTGGATCTCATGCCGACGGCTAAAAAAAAAAAAAAAGACAATTTATGGCCAATATCAGTAATAATGTAATTTTCGAAATTGCAGGTAGAATCAGCTGCAATGCAGCGAGTATATTCGTATATTCACCCACCTCGACTTCTGTGTCTGACTCTTCATATCAAAACTTCCGAAGCTCTTTTGGGGCTTTTTACTCTGATTGGACTAATATTCAGTAGAATCCATATAAACACACACTTGCGTATGTGACATTAAACTGTGTTTATAACAAAGTGTGTAAGAGACAAACCTGCTCCTCGGAGAGGGGAAGCCAGTATATACACGGAGCTGCTTTGGTCTTCAGGAACAAGTCGTCGAGTAATTTTGCAGGAGGCTCGTCTCCTTTTTCTGTTAATGACAAAAAAATGGATTGTTTTCAAAACACTGGCGCGTAACTCGACCTGCGTGTAAAGATTCTCAAAAGAATCACGACACAACAGAAAACATTAAATTATCACTGCGCACACTGAGACGGGAGGTGAGCAGTATCATGCAGGATAACAGTAACTGTGTGTACTCCATATTACAAATTATTTTTTTAATATACATTTCAGAGGTTGTGTTGATGTTTTTGTGCATTATTTTGACAAACAGGGTTGTCATCACATTTTTTTATGATGAGAATATATTTAATAGCGTTTTTTTACTGATAACTCATTTTTTCATTTGCATTTTATGATAATTAATAAACATATTGAGCTTATAGGATTCAGAACAGGGTGTCTGCAAGTATCAGACACTTATATTTAATGCTTTTAAAGACCTTTTTAATATTATTTAACCTCATTTCAGACCCTTTGATGATTTTCAAGGCCTATTATTTCTGAAGATTTTTTTAAAAAATATATTTATTTTTTTAATTTCGTATAGAGGACCTGCAGACACCCTGCAGCAGGACATGAGGAGAAAAGACAAACAGAGACAGACAGTTTATGGAAAGTTTTTGTAAGTTTGGGTGCTGGAATATTAAATATTTTCCATTTAAAAACAAAGTTGTGTATATTTCAGGCAAAGACATACGTGTGTAAACATATGTAGTGTTACCTTTTTTATCCGTCTTCCTCTCCTTGCTCTTGGCTCTGTCCCTCCTCCTCCTCTCTCTGTCTCTGGATCGAGACCGCTGTTCGTCCTCTCCCGGCCGTGCGAATTCCCTGACCTTGTCCCGGTCCCACTCCCGCTCGCCCCGGGTTCGCTCCCGCCGCTGCATCTCCCTCTCCCGCTCTGCCCACAGATCCCGCACTCCTACCGCGCCTCGCTCCCGTTCCCGGTCTCGCTCGCGCTCCCTGTCCCTGTCTCTTTCTCTGTCCCTGTCTCTCTCGGGCATCAGAGGGGGCAGCCGGTTCTGAGGAGCACCCGGCGGGACAACGAGGTCCTCGTCCCTGTCCGGCTTCAGGATGCCTTTATGGATGTCCAGCTGCAAAAAAAAACCAAGGAGACGAACACCAGGATGTTAAAGTTTGACTGATCCCAAAACCAAATCCAGCGTTTCAACACCTTTTCATGGACAAAAGACCTTTTCCAGGTCTTTTCAAAAAACAACATTAGCTCCACAATCCCGCGTGCGTGCGTTCAAACTCTATTCAAACATAATTTCATGCAACCAGAAAATAAAGAAAACAATATGACGGTGAAAAAAAAACAAAACGTTCCATCGACGCATGTTAGAGCTACATCATCAGCTTCAGGAAATAAATCTGCCATAATGTTGGATTACATTACAGCTAAGTTTATTAAAGAAAAGAGTACTGCAGCAATTTCATTACAAACAACAAAATTCCATGAATTTTTCAAAAATGTTCAATGATTTTTGCTATTTCAATGACTTTTTCAGGCTGGAAAATGTGGACTGTGGAATTCAAGGACTTTCCAAGGTTTCCAGTGACTGTGGGAAACCTGGAAAACCTGATACCAAAACACACTTTGCGGGAAATTGGACAAATTAATTTCAAATGTGATGCTAAAAATGTCCCGTTTATGACATCATCATCATCTTGTTTGAGCGGTGAAAAAAAATCCAAAATACTAAAATTATTTTGCTACTCCAATAACTGGACGACTCTTCTTTATTTTCTTACATAAATTGACAAGGACAAATAGAGAAAAATGTCATTTCAAGCATCTGTTACCTCATCCTGCTCACAGAAGTCGACGCTAAGGACCTTGGGATTGCTCGTAGGCCATTTGACCCCGTGGAGGGCTGTTCTGGTGGCGACCGCCTCCTCTGTTGTAGTGTACTACAAAGACGAGAGAAGAGCAACAAAGTTCATTAGCTCTGGAGGTGAAATCACATCTCTGAAAAACACACGCTGCAAAAGCAAAAAACACTGAGGTTTGTGAAAAAAATAATAAATAAAAAAATCACATAAATGCTTTTATTAATTCCAGAGCTCAAATGTCTCTCTGCAAAATCACACGATGCACTGCGGGAGTTTATGTTCATTTTCTGCACTATACTCAAACAGAAACACAATAAAACAAGATTTATTCCCCCTCTCACATTGCTCCTGCCCTCAGGTGTTGTGCGGTGCACGCCACAACCAAACATGAATCTGCAAAAGTTTGAACAGGCCAGCCTGGCAGCTCCATCAACACCGAATAAATTCAACGAGTCACTGATCAACAGTTTCAGCAGAACAACGCAGATGAAAGACACCAGGCTGCACACTCTGAACACAGTGTGAAATGTTTAAAATTATTTGTCGGAGCTAGAGTTAGATCGATTTTCAGTTTGATTTCATGCAAAACAGCATTTATCATTGTGACATTGTTGCAGATGAAAAAGTAGCTCAGATCAGCAGCCTGTGCTGATGACGTCACGGTGCGTAATCCAGGTTTTATTGCATTGATAAAATGCCACATTACAACCAGAGCTCCTACAGATTAAGACAAGTGATATTTAAGATTTTTTAGACTTTTTTAATGTCATTCAGGATGAAATTTAACACCAATTTTATGAAAGCCCAAACTGAAGAAAAAAAGAAAAAAAAAAAACATGACCTGACGTCTTACTAAAGGTGAGAAAGGTGAAATATTTACTGCATAATAAAACACGGATGTTTGGTGACATTATTGTAAGAGACATTTGATAAATAATACTTTCATTTTTAAAGTTACTCTTTATTTGGAGATTTTTAAATATAACGCCAGAAAAAAGATTAATAAAAACCCTTGTCCACATTTCTCAGTATTTTTAATACTTTGGAAAGATTGATTTAAGACATTTTAACACCAATTAAGGACTTATTTTAGATTAATAAATTCAGTACCATTTAAGGCTTTTTTAGAATCCGCGGGAACTCTGCACAACATGATTAACATAATCATGACCGAGAACCGGCAACATGACGTAGATAATGAATGAAGCATACTTTTTTTTATTCGTTTACTAAAACGTTTGCTTGTTTTTCGGGATGATGAGACAAAAGGAATGGCAGAGTTAGTCAACAAAAATGGTGCCATTATGGGAACATTTTGGATTTAAAGCTGACAGCTTGTGTTGCTGCTTTGCTCTTTTTCTTATTTAGTGTTTATTGATGGTTGGAAACCGCTCTTAACATCGTATTACTGCCACCAAGTGGACCGGAGTCACAACACCCTCATTCATGGACTCTCATTATCATTATAGCTGCTGAGTCAAGGACGACACCTGGTGGCAAGATTTGGTATGACGGTCCAGTCTGATTTTTGGTCTCAAAATCAATCTAAGTTGATAATTTAGACCCCAGCCCAAACTAGCTGGTACTCACCGTGACGTAGCAGTGAGACTTGATCTTGTCGATCCAGAAGCCCTCTTCCACCACGCTGCCCGTCCTGTTCAGCAGCTCTTTGAGTTGACCCAGGGTGAAAGGTCGCACCTGCGGGACACACGAGGAGCTTCATCAAAATCAACCGTCATCAACAGCCAGAGTGGGTCAGATCATGCAAAGCAAAACACGAGACTAGAGCTGAGCAGATATGATCTTCCCATGTAAAACAGATAACAGACAGTTAATCCTGTGAAACCTGAGCAAAGTGGCTTGATTTCTTTAAAAAAAAAAAAAAAAAATGGTAAGAGGGTGACAAGCGAGGTCACAAAAATGGCCCAAAAATTAGCATGAAATTACTAAGAAGTTATAACAAAATACCTGAAAAAAAATAAAATTAAAATAAAATAAAAAAACAAGAAAATGACCTCAGGAAAGTTCTAATATATATATCTATATATTTATTTATTTTTTTTTTTGTTTTTGAGATTTTTTAATATAGTTTTCTGGTCATCCGTACTTTAAGTTAAATGCTACAGTACATCAGACAGAGAAACGTCTTTAAATGGTCACAGTTTAGAGGATAAACCTTTTGTATTTTTTTAATATATTTTACCTTTTTAATGTAAGTTTTATCTATTTTATTTGCTTTCATTCGTGGTTTTGTTGCTTTTATTGTTTCTATTGTTATTTTTGGTCTATTTCTTTGTATAATTTTAAATTGACACTGCATTATTTATGCTCTGGTTTTAATTTTATCCTAAATTTACCCCTTTTTTCTCGTTTGTGTTGAATTTCTGCTTTGATTTGTTTGTCAAACACCTTGTAAACTCTGCTTTTAACAGTGCTATATTATTATTACATCAATAAAGTTATTATATCTTTTAGTTTCGATAACAACATGGTCTCAGTGTGTTTTTCTGGTGTCACACAGCAGAGCTATAAATCCTCACACTTGTCTGTTTGGATTCAGCGTTACTGTAGCCGAAAGCTTTTTTTCTGAGCTCAGCGAGGCAGGGTGGCATTAGATATCTGGTCGACTTTGATCCGTGTGCAACTTTAAGTCTTGCCTCTATGACGCCAGTAAAAAGAAATGTGCAAATGCTAGTCATTAAATGCGTAATGTCTCGTCTTGTCGCAGTCTGTTTGGTCACGCAGTGAGCCCGAAAGTTAAGGTGATACTTGACTACAGCCATAATACCTGGGCGAGCGCTCCTGACTCTAATTACAGGGATGATGGTGATGTGGTTACCGCTGGCATCAACATAATACGCCTCATTCTTGGAAAACTGGTAGGTTAGATTTGAGAAATGTTGGAATTTTCTGTACAGTCTTACAGAAAGTTTTAATCTCAAACATGACTGAAAAAACACTTTTTTGTACTTCCTTGTGATGCAGTTACAAACCCACCAGGTTGGTGACGTGGATGATGTTTGAGACTTTGCCGTGAGGCGGCGAGGGCTGCCTGGTTGTGCGGACGGGGTCATCGATGGTGACGGACACACCGGACTTCTGTTGACTTATGGAGCGACGCACCAGACTGTCGCTCGGGGTAACTGTAGAAAAGATAAGGAAGAGGTGAGACGAGTGCCCTCGACATTCCCACTCGGAGAAAATGAAGCGCTGCCAGAAGGATGATGGAAGAGAGAAAGCAGCAAAGACAACAAACTTCAGCACTTTAAGAATAAAGTTAGCATTTTTCAACCTGAACCTTTTTTTTCCGCGTTTAGGTGACTAACGGGAAACAACAATTTTTGAGCACTTCAGTGGCGATACAGGCTGCAGGTCCTTTTGTTTAACCCGAAACAGCCTCAACATACCTTTTGCTAAATCTACCAGATTCCATATAAATAAGCAGTAATTTTAGTGTGTATAGAGCTGACATATTTTAACAGCTATTGGAGTAAATTATGGATTTATTTCCACCAAACCAGAGTTGGTGATTGTGAGTTTGTGAGTTTTATTTTGTTTCTGTCGACTTTGAATTAAGTGTGTTACACATTGATAAAATCATTTTATTCAAATTAAGTCTGGTGGGTTTGGAAAATAGCAATTTTAGGCTGTTTCTGGTTAAACAAAAATGATCATAATCTTAAACAAAATGTCATTCTCTGCAGTCATGTTTTCCATAATGTTGTCAGACACTTTTTGTGTTCACATCATGTTCAGAAGTTGCGACACAAAAATGTGAAAGTATGGTCCAGGTTGAAAAATAACACGCTAAATCTAGTGAAAAACTCAAACTTTTCTGTAAAGCACTTCACCTTTCTTTGCCTCTCCATCGAGCTTGACAGACATCTGTGTTTCTGAAGCTTCCTCAGAAACACTGTTCTTCCTTTTGTCTCTGGAAGCGCGGCGGCGTTTTTCTTTCTCTGTTTTCTCCGCCTCCTCCTCCTCATTCGTCTGTCCGTTCTCCTGGCTGTCCCCTGGAACAACCTGAAGAGGAATTACAAAAGAAACACAGTTTAAAAACCACTAACAAAAGATTTGGGGAACAATTTTCAAGCCGATCTTTGAATTAGGTGTCAACCTGAAGTTTAGTTTTAGTAGAATTGTGATGTTTTAATCTCGCTGCACTGATACATTGAGCCTCCTCTGACCTGTGTGACTGTGCGTCGGATCTTGAGGCCTTTATCCTGGTCTCCCCGGGTGGCGTCCAGGCTCTCCTCGTCCCCGGACATTTGCAGCTCCTCCGGGTGCAGCTCCACCACGGCCTCCTGGTTCACTTTGATGTCCGGGATCAACGACTGAAGGAGGGACACACAGGCAGGAGATGATGGAGGAAAAAGAACAGATAGGGACGAGACAGGGAGAGAAATATTAGAATATGATCTAACACAGCGAGAAAAGATTCCCCGCCTGCACAGACACCTGGTCCTGGTTTCTGTGCTCTGTACCTTGAGTGAGTCAGTGGTGATGCTGATGGATGGTTTCTTAGCAGTGACTGCTGTGCTGGAGCCCCACCGCCTCTTCCTCCCTGCTGCAGTTCCTGTCTCGGGCTCACCTGCTCCTCCATCTGTGGCGGCTGGAGACGTCTTACTGCCTGCAGCGGAGTCAAAAAATAAGATGCTTATTATCGAGAAGGAAGTAAATACATTCCCGGTTACAGTAAGTTACTGCAGAAGCTCAAATCCTAAAAGCAGAAATAACTGCTTAAATGCTTTAACCCACATAGTTTTGCAGAAGGTGGCATTTTTTTAATGAATCGACATGTTTTCACATATTTGTTGTTTGTTATTCTAAAAGCAACTGTGCACATTACTTTATATGTATTGCTTTTACAGTATGCAGTGAAATAAGAAATATGAAGCATACAGTAAATACATACAGATAGCACCTGTATAAAGAGCAATGTGAGTGTAGTCGAAAGCACGGAAAGCATCACGTCAAAGTCGTGGGTTTCGCTTTTAATCACAATGTTTCCACAGCACCACAGCCACATCCACACCATTCTGGCTGTTTTGGGATTATTCTGGGAAAGCTGTATGCTTATTTTAATTCAAAAAATTTAATTTGCAGCTTAAAAAACAACGACTTTGTGGAGGACGAAGGATGTAACTGGCGTACTCACTGGTCAGGGATATCTTGCGAGCAGCGAAAGCCTTCGGAGTGGTGCTCTGGAAGCAGAGAGAGACAGGGAGAGAACATACAGAAACCCCAGGGGTGCGGGGCGAGATGAGAACCAAGAGTCAAAACCCAAACAGGCAACAACAGGGAGGAGGCTGAAACAGGAAAAAGTGGGGGGGGGGTGGGGGCGGGGGTCAAAGTAACAGAGGCCCTGAGGCTCCAATTGAACCACATAGTGGAGAGTTCTTGTTCGATACTGAGAGACTCCAGACACATTTCCGCCGTCCACTTCTGCTCAGAGACACCGAGATAAATCATGATGCTGTATTCCCTGCGTGTGTGTATGTGTGTGTCTGTGTATGTGTGTGTGAGAGACTCTAAGGACAAAGCAAGTACATAATGTGCATCAGGACATGAGTAGGCCTGTGTGAAACTGGGTCGTATCTCAGTGCTGTATGTTATTACAAGATAATGTCCATCAGCGGGCTCTGAGAATAGAGACGAGCAAAGTGTCTGTCAGTGTGTCTGAGTGCATCCTGTCACTTTACCACCATCACGTCCCATTTGGACTCAATTTATTTCCTCTGGAGGACGGGAGGTGAATTCAACACAGGGCTCCGGCAGCTTTTAAAGCAAGCTAGCTTTAAGACTTTTTTTATTGCCACTCTGAATTAAATTTAAGGCCAATTTTATAATAAGTAATATTGAGGAAGGACAATTCTGCCCAATTATTATTTTAAAATAAAACATGACACACTTTTCCGTGTATGTAATATTCATAAAATGGGCAGAATAAGAAAAATACTTCAACTTAAGGGTGATTTTTTGTACATGTACAGAAAAAAAAAGGTTTGCAATAGACAGAAATCAGCATGTTGGCCGATTCCTATATTTCATTTTAAAGCCAATATCTGCCGATATCGATGAAGTGCCGATATTATTTTGCATCCCTAGAACGACAGCATTAAGGGCTAATCTCACGGACGGACACTGCATTTTCTGTGACTGCTTCATTACTACGTGTGAGTAACTTTATACAACGCTCTACAGATGTTGAGCACCATCAATGAGTATCTTTGCTTCAAAAAACATCTGGTGTAATCGGCAAAACACGCGTTGTCACGAGTTTATTAACTGGTGAGAAATGTCCTAAATGGCATCCCTAACCAGAGTTGAGGTAAATGTTACGGAGTTTCATGAGACGATGTAAAAAAAGAATTTTGCTAACCTAAAATATCCTTTGTTAACATCATATAGTGACGCAAAAACTAAAAAGATGAGCATTATTGGACCAAGCTCATAAATGTGATGTTGTAATGTTTTGCAGCAGGATATGCTGGTCTGCTTTTGCGTTCTGTGGAGCAGAAGTGGAAAACAGAGTGCTGAAGACTCAAAGATCTGTCTGGACCATCAGCGCTGCAGTTTCAATTCACCTTTAAGATTTAACATTATTAACAACGCACAGCAGTAGACCAGCAGTGCACGTCGAATTAACCATGAACACATTCATCATGGTTTCAGATTAAAACTGCAGTGACGTGACAGTTCAAAGAATTTGCACCAAATTACAAAAAGGACAAAAAATAGTTCCTCTTATTTACAAAAAAAAGATCTTGAGGATTTTTTTTTTTTTTTTACAGTTAATTTTTTTAAACTTGTAAACATTTTAATTAGAGGAATAATCACAAGTCATTGCCTGGTACCATTTGACACCTGATTCCTTACTGGCTCGACTATGGCCCAACCGCACGACAGTGTGTACTGTATCTAGGCAACAAGGATCCAATCAGAGAAGGCAGAGGAGTGAGGGCGGGGCTCGATTTGAGTGTGCAGATTAGCCACCATGCAGGAACTGATCACTGGGTTGGACTTTTTTTCTTGAACGGGGCTGGGGAGGACTTTTCTTGATTGACTGCTGATCGGAGAGTCACGTGTCAGTCTTTTGGGTTTCAAACGGATGGATTCTGACGGGGAGTCGGGGGTTGACGTATACTTTGTTCGAGTCCATGATCTGTGAGACACTTGGAAAGTAAAAAATAATCCATTTTGTGATGCTTGAAGTGTCTTTAATTGTGAGATGTCCGTATTTTTCAATATGCAGTCCTCTTGGGGGGTATTTGAAATGTCAAAAATGATCACAACAGTTTGTCCTGTGAGTGTTTAACGTCCTGTAGACGTTTTGCTACATAGTCCTTGAGTTTGCAAATTGACAGCACATGTAAAAAAAAAAAGTCTTTTCAATGTAATACCAGATGGAAAAAGTAATCCAAAAGAATGTGTCCTTTTTAGATTATAATCCAAGAAAGCAGTCAAAATGAAGAGGTGGACAGACTTCGTGTTGAGTATGTTTTCTGGCATGACTCCGAGATGCAAGAGTCAAGTTTTGGGTGTAACGAAGTCCATCTGTCAGGTCCGCAGCAGAGGCAGATATTCTGGTCAAACACACACTGAGTCACACGTGAGATCAGCGTCGGTGTGGCTGCAGATGAAGGGAGGCTGATGATCTGTTGAATATATCCAGCTCTCAGTGTGGATGATAAGTGCGACCCACAAAAATTCTTGGTGCATGAAGTGTGTCATTTTGCTTGTCCTTGGCACCGTGTATTTTAAAAGTCTCAGTTGCAGTGAAACATGTGCCGAGTTTGGGGGGTACAGTTCTCTTATAAATGGCAACTTTGAGCAGGGTGACAGAATTTGAATGCACAGTTGCGCTACTGAAGTAACTTTTCAAATGTCCAGCTTGACAAGGCAGAGGACGACTGTTAGCCTTGCAAGCACAGCCAAAAATAGTGTTCGAGATCTGTCAAAGTCCACATCATCAAGTCTTATCCAGAAAGTTTCCATGCAAAAAAATCATCACTTCCAGGTAGATCATCTCAGTTGCTCAGTTGGAGCGTATTTAAAACAGTGATCGTGTAAACGCTCATGTCCTGATCACTGTATAGGTAAGTGCAGATTTCTCAGTCCAAAGTCATTATTCCACCCCACAAGCAGGGGGCAATGTGGGATTGGCGGTACTGGCGGAAACAAAACTGGACAGCTGAAGAGTTCTGTCTTTTCTCTGGGCTGCGTCTCGTCTTTTGAAGGACGGTGGCGCGGAGGGCAACACTCTCAGGATGTGTTGATCCTCAAAATGGCAGATAGGAAAAGGCGGGGAGAGGCGACACAGAGCGACAAGACGCCCTCCCCTTCCCTTACGCCACCATCAGCGCAGTCCAGTGCGGTTCAGATCGGCGAGCAGGCTCCCAACCCCTGAGGCTGGGTTACCATGGCAACTGTGTGCTGCTGCAGTTACCATGGCTGCTGCCGCTGCTGTTGGTCGGCGGTCTGATGCGATAGCTCCAGTTCCTGCTGCCTCAGCACGTCACTGGAGGGCTACAAGGGGGACGGCCTTGCAGGCTTTACTCAGTGCCATGGGGTTGCAGGCCTAATTCAGGTACCAGCGACGCACTTGGGCTTAGCGGGACAGGAGTTGTAGGAGTAGGAGGAGGAGTGGAGGAGGTGTTGGTGGTGGTGGTGGTGGTGGTGGTGGTAGTAGTAGTAGTACGCAGCAGGTACCATTAGGGGCAATGGAAGAGGCATGGGCACCTTCATAACAAAGCAATCAATGGGGTTTTAAACAGCAATCACACCATAAATATATATAGTGAGAGAGAAGCGTTCATGATGGGATACAGAGGCAAAAGATGGAAAGTAAGGGGACAAAGAGGGGAGGAGAGACAGTGAAAGAGAGAGTAAATAACAGACAGAGAGAGAGGCAGTGTGAGGGAGCGAGCAAGAGAGCAGAGGGGATGAAAACAGGGTGAAAGAAACAGCAGAAACGAACCCTGATGCATCTCTACACACACTGTCTGGGCCCATTACTCATGCAAATCCAAGGGCGAAAGAAAACCCACAAACAGTCAAAAAAACACATGCTGATAACAACTTCAATCGCATAACAGCTCACCACTAAATCTAAATTAGGTTCTCTAAAGCCCAATGTCTAAAATATAATGTAAGGTAATGGAAATCAATGTGGTGAAGGCCACGTCTGACTCTAACAGTGGCTTCATAATGAGCTAAAGCAGAGACTCTCTACATTATAATTATAATAAATAAAAATGCAATACTCTGATCCTATAAAATGCTGTTTAAGACCCTGACACACCACACGCAAGAACGGGAGCTGATGAAGGCAGAGTGATCAAACATTTTTCTAGTTTCACCCAAATACACTGCGAAGAAAATAGCTGAACAGTCTCATTATAAACTGGAATTGGCCTGCATGATCTCTCTCTATTTTTACCACACTAGTGTTACATTAGACCATGTCATAAGGGTTAATACTATCCTGTCTCTCATCCCTTTTTCCCTTTTTGTTATGCTGTTGTACTTTATTAGTTATATTCTTATGTGAATCCTTATGTGCAAATTTATTTTATTGTCTGATAATTTATTTTTTTAGTTATTTGTAATGTAAATTAGTGTTTTTGTACTGGCAATTTCTAACTGTGTTGTTTGTATATTGTGAAAAATAAAATAAAATAAAATGTTCAAAAAAATAAAAAGCACTTCTGTAACATCATGTAAACAAACCGCTGTACCCATCAGCTGTGCACTCATGTAAACAGACCAGTCGGATATCAGCTGCTCGAAATTATATTAAGATGTAAATGATTAAAAGAAAGGAAAGTACTTGCTGCCTTCCTATGTTTATAATTTTTAAAACAGTATACATGTTTTATATTGTGATATTCACTGAAAATGACTGAAAATGAAAACTTTAAGCTCTAATGTGCGATTTGGGTTCAGGTCATCAAATGTTTAAGGTGAGGATAAGTGAGGATGGTTCTCAAAATGGGCCAGGTTGGTGAGGTGGTGTGTCAGGGCCCTAAAGCTTATTTTCTCACTTCCTCCCTCCCAAACACACACTCACACACAAAACAACAGTGATATGCCAGGCATGCACATTCTGCAGCATGAATGTCTAATTTAACACACATCTACTTGCATTCCAGCAGCATCAATATTTAACATCCCTCTGCAGGTACCAGACAGACAAGGCAAGTGTGTGAGAGATCATCTAAGCTAATGAACTAGTTATGAAATATTAGTTGCATTAAACGAAGATGGAAGGGATTAGTCCATTTCTTTTTACCCCAGGACCCAACTCCAACTCAACCCCTTTCATTCACCTATGAGCATTTGTGGAAACCTTAAATTGAGGAATCTGATGAGGTTAAAAAAGATGCATAAAAAGTACAGAGTCAGAATCGAAAGGATAAAATCTCCAAAGGCGGAAAATTATTTAATATTTGTAAATCAGTGGGGTTGTGTTGGTATTAAGTGACCCTCTTAACTTGTTCTGCCAACTACACATGCGTTTTATATGAATGAGGATGCAGGTTAGTGGGAGACAGAGCAGAGATGCGGGCACCTCCCCCCTTTCAGTGACCTTACCTCCTCCAGGCGACCCTCGCTGTTCTCTGGCTCAGCGCCTGAGGGCGGCTGCTGGGCCACGGAGCTCTCCGAGTCTGGTTCCACCTCTGTCACGGCGGCTGCGCTGGGCTCTGACACCTCCCTGCAGGAGGAAGAAAAGGTTGGGGTGAGCCGGTGGGAGAAAAAGATTTTGACTGTTTAATGGACTGAGAACTCAGGTTCTCAAACTGTTAAGTCGGGATGTAAAGATCCATCGATCTGCATCGATATATTGATTAAATGAGAAACGATCCTGTAACAATGGTGCAAATCGAAAACACTGACCCATCCTCTTTCAGATGCACCTTTATTTTGAAATTCTGTGTCAACGTCACACAGTGTCAGGTAGATGATGGCAAGCAGCCAAAAGAAAGACGATGAGGAGAACGCTCTTGTTTGTTTTTGGAGAAACTCGGGGTTAACAGACACATGCCATATGTAAACAGAAGCCATAATCAAGGAAACATGACGTACCTGCCGGGCATCTCAGTTTGCTAACTTCTTGCAACAGCAACATTAGCTGCTCAGTTTCAAAAATGTTAGACTGAGAAAAACATGCATGAAGACTGAAATTCATCTGTGCTATTCTGTTGGGAGACGCATTGATTTAAGCCAGCGGTGTGTAAAAGACAACATAAATAATACAATTCAATTGACTAAGTTATGAGTAGAGGAAAAGTCCACAAGCCTCTTGGCAAATTTACGCAATGTAAAATGCCATAGGCTCATACTAAAAACTTTAGCATGTTGTATATGTGCGGAAACCATGACTTACAAAAGACAGTTGTTTTGTCCATGATATGACAGCTTTTATTGAACTGAGTTTTATACTTCTTTTAAAAGATCTTGTTGTTAATCCACATTTTGAGGATGTTGGGAGAAATGTGTCTTCAAGTGAGATAGCCCTGGAAGTTTTAGGAGAGATCAAGGTTTGGAGTTAAAATGTGTTTTCTGACAGAATGAACCAGTTTTAATTATTTTGATGTTGTTTTGGCCTGAAACAAAAATAGGGGAAAAATAACATCGGCTCATACAAATTGCAGGCATGTTAACTGAATCGAATAAAAATCATATCGTGGCAGACTTTGTGATATCAGCAAATATCGTATCATTGTCCAAAGTATCGATATATCGTATTGTGATAAAACCAGTGATTCACACCCCTGTAATGGTACACCTCCTCTATGGGATCAATGACCCAGAAGAAGGTAATTGTACACACTGAATTCAAACTTCTTTGGCTTCATGTGCTTTTGAGTAGTTTTTATAGTAATGAACGGGGCCCCGCCTCAGATGCAAAGACGATGAAAAACACAGAGAAGAGTCAGAGTAAGGGTGCCGGGGGCCAGTGATCTGGGTCACTCCTGCTATGAATAACTCACCAGCTAACTGACACCGAAGGGTCACAAACACTCCTCAAACTAGTCCTGGACACACACTCACAGCTGACTCCGTGTGTGTTCTCTTCATCTGATCCAGGCCGGGTCATTATTGAGAAATCTAAGTCTGCCAATAAAATCCACACTTTGAAGTCTGTTCCTCTGAGTCAGACCTCACACAGCCATAAGCTTCTTTACATGTTTTTCATCGCTGTTATCTAAGACAGCAAAAACCAAGCAGATGTCATCTTTATATTTTTAGCTTCTCCCTCAACCTCCCTACCAGCGTTATCAAAAGTCTTCTCCGCTGCCTCCGTGCGATGACACAGGCGCCGATGCAGCACCCTGTAGGTGGGAGAATCACATCCTCTGGCATCTTTCTCTCCATCACACTGTACATCTTCCTCTATTTGATTCATTTCATGAGGATCTGAATTGCATTTTTATACTCAGCCTTTCACAGGAAATAGGAGTAAAAGATGTGTTTAAAAATACTTCTCATTTCTAAAAAGTATCAAAGAGAAGTTTGGTAGGGATACTGGACTATAAGCTCACATCACAGTTTACTTTAGCCACAGGTGACATCCTCAAAAATCTTATTTTGTCTGTCAAACAGTCCAACAGGGTTCCTACAGCTAAAGGCAAGTGTGATTTAAGACTATTTAAGACTTTTTAATACCACTTTGAATAAACTTTAAGATCAATTTTACAAAAGCTATAATTGAAGGTAAAAAAACATGTATCGACATCAATTACTTAAGGTTAGGGAGAAATTTATTTTATTTTTATGCAATGTCATGAAAAAAGATTTGTAAAATCCCATCTCAAATGTCTAATGATTTAAGACATTTCAATGTCAGTTATAGCATTAGCTTGATGGATTCAGTGACTTTTTAAGGACACGTGGTGACCCTCGTCCAAAACCAAAAAATTATTCACTTGACTACAATGCAAGACAAAGATGATCAGAAAATCTTGCATTTCAGAAGGTGACACATGGGCGAGTTTTGCATTTTTACCAAATTTTCAGTCCATCAACTATTTGCTTAATTGATCATTCGACCAATTATTGCAGCTTTTAGTGGAGTGACCTCCAAGATGAAGGTCGTTGGGTGCCCAATTTGACCCTAGAAGAATCTTTTGTAGCTCCTTACACTCTTAGCAGAAGATAAGATAAGCTGCCATGTGACAGGACCGGTATCCGATTGTTATTGACACGTTAACGCCATTGTTGTTGTTTAGAAAGTGCTTCCGACATATTTTGTGTCACGCTTCACGTTGACGCTGTTGTGTTACATGTCACACCCGACACACCTCTATTGATTCTGCAAACCGGCAATGCAGCGTGTAATCACAAACTGAAGCACAAAGATGCAGCCGTCGTTTGTTTCTGTGTAAAAAATGCAAAGGAGGGATAGAAATGGGACTTTGTAGCGGCTCTATAGTGCAATCTCTGTTTGGGGTTTTACAAATTTAAAAAAACATGCTTGATAACTGTCAATAACCTCATCTTTTCTTTTTCTCCATGACACCCGACACGGCCAGCGGCAAAGTTTCTTAAGGAGGGGCTGTATTGTTAGTTTCTGTTCTAACCGAAATCTACCCAGAGTGTTAGAAGAGCCTGTTCAGCCTCCTCCTCTGGAGATTAGTCACTGGCAGTGAGGAGTGTAGGCAGGAGGACAGCATTTTCCCCTCCTCCACGCCACATTGACTCTCCTCATTTGCCCGAGGTGTGGATGTCAGTTTGTGTGTGTGTGTGTGGCTTTTAGGCAAGGCCAGAGACACACCTGCACAGGCTATAAAGGGAAGACAGATGTCAACTTGAAACGCAATCCCCTAGGATCAGAAAAGGAGGAAAGGCCAGGCCGAGATGATGTAATGATCGCTTAATGAAAGTATGAGTGACTAAGTGTGAGTCTGCACGATGCTCGGCTTTTTCATTTCAAACGGGTTCATGTGAAGGGGCTGCAACGAGGAAGCACACTGAGGTACAGCTTCAACCTGAGGAACTATATCACGATCTGTAAAATGTACCATAAAATACACATGCTACTTCTTGTTAAACTTTCTAAAAACCTCAAAAAAGTGATTGAAAGTGTGATACAGTACTGTGCAAAAGTCTGAGGCCGCCATAGATTTGTTGCTTTAGAAATAGATATATTTATCAGTCTCTTTAGTGAGATGGAAACAATACAGATTATGTTCATTGCATTAAAACACCAAAATATTCCTCAGACTGAAGTCCATTTTTAGTGTGACCTCCCTTTACACGCAGCACCTGTTGACCTCTGTCGGGCAGACTATCTTGAAGTTTTCTTGAATAATCTGCTGGTTTATTTCATATAATCCCAAGCCTGTTTCAGCACTTCCCTGTGTTCTTCTTTCGACGTGGGTTGTATGCTGCTTCTATAATGTTCAGATCTTTGTGGAGATGCCACTCCATCACTGTCAGTGTTTTATCTGCTGTTGTGAATCCATTTCCAATACATTTTCCAGAAAGAATGGCACGGTGTTTTAAAATTTGTCTGTACTTTTTAGCATTCATGACCACAACATAAGGTAGCTCAAACAATCAATATTGCGCTTTGGGCATGTCTTGAATGCAACCTGGTAGAAATACACCAAATTGTCTGCACAAGCGAGCTCAAGACATGCTTAGTGGAAAGGGAGGTCACACTAAATACTTTCACACTTTAGCCTTTTGAAGTTGTTTTATTCTAAAAATATTTGTGTTTTTAATGCTGTATACATATTTCCTGTATGTTCTGGTTGTATTTTAGTATAGAGACTATGGAGAAATAAACACAATGATCATTATAACCTTGCTAAAATAAAGTTTTTCACAGTAGCGTATGTCCTGAGGCACTCATTTTCATTCATAGTAGCTCATCAGAATTATTCAAATCATGACCTAATCAACAAACTGGACTCATAAAGCGGACCAAAACACTGTCACCGATAAAATTGGATATGTTGTCAGCTCCCAGGGGACGGGGGTGTGAGTGCTGGTGCCAGCTGGGAGAATTATATCACACCATAAGGGTCCATTCACACTGACTGTACAGCTAACAGATGTCTGCTTTAATGATCTCCCTTGACAACAGTGAGATCATTAACAGCTACAGCCACACAAATCCAAAAATAAAAACTCTTCTGTGGGGCTACACGACGAGACACATGTACAGTGAGGCTATAATGGACAATAAAATGAGGAGGACATAATTAAAGACATATTTCACCGATATAAAGAAGGCCTTGACATAAACTAGACCATCTCTGCAGTACAAAAACCTACAACTACCAGAATGCTTTGTGCCTGCATCCGTGTGAGACAATAGCAGCAAGCCAACTGTATTTATTTCCAAATCATTATGTACTGCATGAATGTTCAAAACTTTTCTTACAGATTCTTTTAATTCCAAACTAGGGCATTTTAACAATCATCTGTATCAGCGGTTTATTTTAATGATTGCTGATAAAATTAATTAATTTTAAAAGTGCCAAGAAAGTGTCAGCTTTGGAGGAACTTTTACTTTGCAAAACCTAATTTATTTATTCATTATTTAAATTTTCACTTGACTTAAGACAAAAAAATGCTGGGAACTTTCTGTATATGATGCCTACATTGATTAAACATTTGCTAAAGGCATTTAAACTAAATTTGTGTTAGGGTTTGTTATATTTAAAATTCTAACAAAAATATTTTTTTATTTTTATTGTGAACAAATATCGATTCCAAATGTATGTAATCTGTCTCATTAACTACTAATAATCGGTATATGGCCTGAAAACAAAAAAATATCGGTCAATGCCAAACCATCCCAGGCCTGGAAAACAGATTTTCTAATACAACTTTTCCAGGAATTCCATGACCGTGGCTGGTTGAAAATCAGCAAAGAATAAGAAAAAAAGCTACATCTCTTTGCTACCTGACATGACAAATAACGATGAGGTCAAGATGAAAGACGGAAGGGAGAGAAATCACAGTCCGCATGACTCTCGCCATCACTCCATGAAATCTGAGCCCATTATTTATTAATCAATGTGCTCTTCCAATGTGGAGCTATTTTAGGCATAGAAAGGAGACCCCCTTCCCCCATTAAAAAAAAATGCTCCTTGCTCCTTCACTCAACAAAAGACCCCCCCGACCCCCGGTCCTCCTCACATGGGCGAGCATGTAACAGCTCATAACCAGGCCACTGTGGACTGATGACATGATATTTAACGGGCAGGAAGGAGCTGCTGGCTAACGTGCAGCCGGTCTCCCGGTAGGCCACGACAGGCTCAGACCGGCTCGTGTATCCCTCTCTGGATGAGGGGTGTAAAAGTACTAAAGCCTTGAGTCGCCCTCTGGCTCACTCTTACCCGTTTTTGTTGCCTTCGGACAGCATTATGGTCGGCCTTGAAAGGGAAACCCACGGGGATGGATGATAACACTCCGCCGGTAACGATTAATCCGCTCAGGTGTGGGCTGAATCGGGGACGCCGAATAAAAAAAATAATAAAAAAAAAAAATCCGGTTTGTGCTGCTGATTAGCCGTGCACTGCGTCGGTATCAGGGATGCAATGCATGCATGACGGCCATGTTGGCTGGGTAGAGCAGTGTCAAGTCTACCAGAGTGGTAAAAAAAAAAACTCTTTCCGGTGACGGATTTTCAAAATAAAGGTTGATAGACGCTCAAAACGTGGCGCATTCCGAAATACAACCACAAAAAATGGAGACTAACTCAGAAACTACGCGGAAAAAATAGAGTTTCTGTCGCCAGCAAGAAAAGGATATAACAATGAACGAGGAAACGCCAAAGAGGACCCTTTTTTTCTATCAGCAGAAATGCAGCCACACCGCATGTAGGGCTGCCGCACTGACTGCCTGACAAGAAATACAGCCTGCTATAATTAGGAATAATTTCAAAAAAAGCAGTGAGGTATTTCTTTCAGGACCGAGATCGATTATTAGTAGACAATGACGCCGATACCCGACATTTGGAACCGATATCCATTTTCATTTTTTGTACAAATGAAAATATTTCTGTCAATATTTAGAATACAACTTCAACACTAAAGTTTGTTCAACTTTGTTCCTTTAGCAAATGTTAAATCATAACTGAAACACCACATACAGCAAATTCAAAGCAACATTCTTGTAATAAAGTCAAGTGGAAATTTAAATTTAAAAAAAAAAAGAGTAAATAAAAATAGCTCCCTGAGTTTTACAAAGTAAAAGTTCCTCCCATGCTGACACGTTCTAATTGATTTTATCGGCAATCATTAAAATAAAATACAGATACAGATAAATGGCAAAATGTCCAATATAGGCCTCAATAATTTGTCAACTCCTAGTACAGAGTAGTTATGAAAGGACAATTAAGTAAAACAATTGTAGATTTCGGAAAATATTTTAAAATATTATGATTAACAAATATAAAACAGGCAGTGTGTGTATATACATATTTGTAGGGGATAAATTTACCTGCTTCCTCATAAGCTTCTACTTTTTGTAGAAATGTATGGAAAAATGCACATGTAAAGACAGTGACTGAAATAACTGAGATATACTGTTGCACATGTTTTTTTTAAGACATCTCAGGCTGTTCACGAACATTTCTGGAGTCGATTAGTACTTTTTAACACAAAAAAGAAAGGGAAAATTTGGAGGTGTTGCTACTTATAGCTTATTATGCAATGGTTTTACTTGTGCGGCCCACTTAAGATCAAACTGGGCTGTATGTGGCCCATGAACTAAAATAAGTTTCTGTTGCAGAGTGTTTCCTACATGACTGCTGTTGCACAGAAAAATCATTGCTTTTGTTCTTTCCTCTGAGAGCTGACGTTAAAACGAGCAAGTGTGCAGGATCATGACCACAAGGCAGGAAAATGTAATCATAATCCTCAATATCCAAAAAAAATCCACTGATTTAAACTGCATTGTCATCAACATATTTCCCTCACTAAATTAATCCTGAAATGTGATGTTTAATCACTCACTCCTGCCAGCAAAACCAAATCAAATTGAGAGATCCAAAAAGAAGAATAGAGAGATTATAGAGAGAATAACTGAATTAACTAAAAACATAAAAACATAATTGTAGCAAAAAATTACAGGGAGCTACAAGAAAAATTCGTGTCACATAATTCGTGTCATAGAGTGCTGCAGGAATGAGTCCAAAAGCCCCAAAATTAGTTAGTATTTTAGCACTTTGGGTTCCCTTGTCTGAAAATCAATGTGTTTTTTATGTTTTTGGTTAGATGCCTATCATAAAGTCTGTGGTTGACAAAGGCTAGAGAGACTTTCACGTTTTATTCTCAACATACAATACTTCAGTAAATACCCCACTCGTGAATTTTGAATCTTTGATGTGTCTTTAAAAAAGTGTTTGCCAATAAGTGGCTAAATAAAACTACAAAACATCCTCACACTGAATACGGCTGTACAGCCGCGTTGATTTGGTGGCACTGAAGTCGTGTGACTGTGGTGTAGTTTGTTTATGTCCTGCCTTTAGCTTTTTATTTCTGCCGATTTTATTTAGGCTTCAAAAATTACAAGAGTTGTGTTTATTTGTGAAGATCATCTTGCTGAACAACATGTGAAAGTATCATCAGTGTTTTGTTGTTTGGGCTTTTTTTTGGCCACAGAGCATATTTTCTGCAATAATCCAAAATCCAGTGAAAAAATCCCACAGGCTTTTTGTTGAGAGAATCGGGGCGATGCTAACTTACAGATTCACCAACAAAAAAAAGGCATTTCTGCAGCACTCTACTGAACGGCACACACAGCAAATATTAATGATGACGTTTCATTTTTGCTGGTGTACACCAAAAATGTTTTATACACATAATTCAACCTGAACTGTATCTTAATGATGGTTACTGACCGTTTTGAGAGGTACCGTTTCTCTGCTCCTTTACTCAGGTTAGTCTTTTTGTCATCCTCTGCGTCTCGTCCTTGGTCTGCCTTCTGCGAAATTATTCAGTAAAGTAAAAACAATGAAAAACACTTGCTGGTATACCCACAGCTTTAAAGTGCATCTTAGTATAAGCCAGAAGTTTTTCAATAATATACACACAGGAAGGCTGAAATGATGTTATGAAAAAAGAAACACTAGCAAATCTTCTGCAGTAATTTAGAACCTAATGACTTCTATTCGTTAATGTTTCTCTGTCAACCTGGTGCGTCTACATTAGCACGTCAAAAAAATCACCAGAAATGAAGAACACTCAAATTCAACAGTGACTTTTTATCATGAATGACTGACACTCGCATGAGTTTGATCACTGACCTTCAGCTGCCTGGCAGGGCCGCTTTTATCCGCGGAGGAGGAGGAGGAGGACTGCGATGAGCGTGAAGAGGAGTCTGATTTGGAGTCAGAATCTGATGAGGAGCCCGAGTCGTGGGCCTCAGAAACAACCACCCTGCCTTTGCTGGCTGTCTCCTGTGTCTTGTTTTTCTCCTTTAGCAGTTTCTCCTCTCGTCTCCGCTCCTCTTCGTGGCGTTGTTTCTCTTTTTCTTTTTCCTCTTCCTGGCGTTTTCTCTCTTTTGCCTCTTCCTGGCGTTTTCTCTCTTTTTCCTCTTCCTGCCGTTTCCTCTCTTTCTCTCGTTCCTCTTCTTTATGTTTTCTCTCTTTTTCCTCCTCCTGGCGTTTTCTCTCTTTTTCCCGTTCCTCTTTCTGACGCTGCTTCTCCTCCTCTTCCAGTTGTTTCCTCTCCCTTTCCTTCTCTTCTTCCAAGCGTTTCCTCTCTCTCTCCTGTTCTTGCATCTTCTTTTTTTCTTTCTCCTGCCTCTGCTGTTCTCTCTCCTTCTCCTCCTTCAGCCGCCTCTCTTCCTCCATCTCTCTGTTCTCTTGTGACCTCTTTTTCTCCACCCTGTGCAGCAGAGATTCGCTGGAGGTGGCAGGCCCAGCAGTGGAGTGTGCGGTCCCTCCCGACAAATCCACAGCCGAGGAGGCCTCCGCTGCACGGAAAGCCCCTTCTGACTCCATCTTGTGTACGAGCAGAGAGAGGGGCCCCGGCCTGCGCTTCACGGGGGGCTCGGGGCTGCTGGAGCGAGAGCTTGAGTCAGAGTCTTGCCTCTGCATGCCGGAGAGTGACAGAGGAGGCAACCTCGGACCACGGGACGCCTCAGGGCCCCCTCTCTCCTGGTCGTCCGTGTCTGGCGGGCTCTGTTTGGGCGTGTCGGGCAGGGGGAACAGATCAGGCGGTGGGGAGGGAGGAGGAGTTGGGTGGCGCAGCTGCATGGGTGTGTGGTGTACCTGTGGTGGTGGGATGTGCTGCGGAGGCTGAAGCTTGCGTTTGGATCTGGCGACCGTTGATGGGGCGCTTGGTGGCATCTGTTGTGGCTGGGGAGGTACTTTGTTGCCCCTACGTGCCCCTCCGGGTCCAGGTCCCCAATCGTCGTCATCCTCGCTGTCGTCATCGCCGTCGTCATCGTCGTCGCTGTCCTCCTGCGCCTGACTTCCCGCTGAGACCCCGGCAGATCGGCTGAGGTGGAGGACAGGGTGAGCTGATCCTGGTTCACTCGGCGCGGTGCCCTCCTTCTCCTGGGCTCGGGACACGGCAGGGGGCAGCCCCTGGCGGTCAGGCTGGCCCAGGACGCGGACTGACAGGGAGGCAACGGCGCGGGGAGGAGAGGGGGCCGGTGGCTCCTTGTGGCCTTGATGAAAAGTGGCTCGCTGCATCCGAGCTCCTGGGGCCTCGAGAGACTCCTGCGGGTGGAGGGTGGGGCCCATGTCAGGGCCGCATGCCATCATCCCATGAACCATCATTGCATCTCCTCCTCCTTTCTCCTCCATCCTGGTCATCGAGGGCTTGGGGGGTATGGGTAGATGCTTCAAGGTGAAAATAATGAAGTCAGTCAGAGAGAAGCTGAGATAATTACGTCTGCTTATCACACACAAAGCACAGCCTCATTTTCACTGCACGAAAAACCCACAACACCCGCTAACATCTGGCTTTTTAATGCAGTGAGGATGTGTACAATCTGCATTCACACCCATGTCAAATGAATCTGCAGTAGACACGGAGTTTTAACGTGTTTGGCTTCGATCAGCATTGATGGGGTACCCCGGTGAACACACGAAAACTGCTATAAAGTGTCACAAAGACGTATGTCCGACTCCGCTGTAGGTGGCGGTGTGCCCCCTTTCAGCTAGTTTGCTTTTTGCTTTTTTCATCAGGTTGACCTATTACGTCACAAACTAAACCAGTTAGCTTGCAAATGGGTTGCATGCCAAACGGGGAAAACATGGATAACGCTGGACATTTGGTACGTACTCTACGCTCAACTTAGTTGTCTTCTTTTGACAATGTAGTGTGCGGAGGTTACTTACCTTGTCAGAGACATAGGAGGAGCTGTCATTGTCCTCCGAGTGGTCGTCATCCTCCTCCGGCACTGCTGGGCTCTCTGTCAGAGAGGGAGGGGTTAAAGGTCAGCACCAGTGTGACGGTTACCAGCACACACCCATAACTTCTGAATGAATCAGGCTGAAAAAATCCATTTCTCTCAAGTCAAATAAACACATTTATGAGCATTTAATACAAAAATACATGAAATTAGGAGAGTAGAAATGTTCGAACAGCATAAAGCAACAGGACTGCTGTTGGAGAGGACAGAAAGACACAAATGAGTGTCCTTCTGTTTCTTTTAAAGGGTAAGTTTGGTATTTTTAAACCTAGCGCCAACACTGACACAATTCAAAAACTGCTGTTCCCAATTAGTCGCGTAGACACAAAAATGTGGAAAAAATAGGGCCCAAGTTCAAAAATACCAAACATACCCTTTAACTATTGTTCATGTGACAGAGGCCGCGTTTACTGCCTGTGACTGCGTGTTTTTGTGAATGTTACCGTCTGACTCTTCTTCTTGCTGCGCCTCCCTCTCCAGCCGCTGACGAAGCAGCTCCTGCTGTTTAGCCAGGTACTGTTTGATGAAGCTGTTCTGGCTCATCTCCTCTCCTATCTACAACACAAAAACAGACACAAAACAGCACTTTATTAAGACCTCTGCACTGTAAAAGTCACACAGCCAAAGACACTGTGTGCATGGTAAAATGTCATGACAGAAGTATTGCCGGTAAAACAGAAAAGAAAAAAAGGTACTTTTTAAGAACTGTTTGTCTAAGGAGTGTTCTTTGGGTCTGATCTCGTGCTAATAAATAGCAGGAGTTACTCTCTGGCTACACATATCAAAAATAAAATATTAAAATCTATTCTTACCTGTGAGTTGGGCTGCAACCCACTGTGAGAGGAGGACGACTTCTGAAGATTTTCCAGCATCAGGGCCTGCAGGGAATAAGGAGGGAAATTATTTAAATGTTAAATACTGCATGACAAGGAAAATAAATAAAAAACATTAAAATACAGAAAGGCAAGCTGTTACAATCCTGGATTTTTTAAAATAGTAATTTAGTTTACTGGCCGCTTAAATGCATTTTGTTTTGTGAAATAGTTGCACAAATTTTATGGTGCAAAAGCAGATTTGTCTGGACACTTGAGGTAAAATAATTAAGTTTTGTTGAAGTGGTCAGTTTTTAAATAATTTAAAATAAACACTGCCGTTCAAACACTGAGCAAAAAATAAATTAATAATGTGAAAAAAATCTATAATTTAAAATTCTTCATCATTAATAAGAGTCAACTCATCAGTAATTTACACTCAGATTTAAAAATAACAAAACAACAGACAAACTTTATAACTGTGTTTAACTTGTTAACCTACAGTGTGAACTCGTTTTTAAATTTTTAAGGCTTGCTTTAATTGTACTCTGGTCCAGCGCAGACTGGGAGATACATTCAAAAGTAAATAAAAACATTAGAAAAACATAAGAAAACACTTGTGTTGAAAAAACTTTTGTTTAGATGGCAATCAACTACTTTCAGGCCATAAAAATGTATAATTAAAGGAGTAAATGTTTGCCAACCACAACTATTATCCTGGTATCATATACAATGACTGTGTATATCAAAATAAGGACTTAGTAGGTTCAGCATTTATAAAATCCTACACCCGGCCGGCCGTGAAATCTGTGGTTGATTATGACCTGAGCTTCATTTGCGAAACAAAAATAACCTCAAATAAAGACATATTGTAAAAAAAGAGACGGTAATTAAAAATTCAAATTATGACTTAGTATCTTGTATTCGTTTAATAATGAAAAACGTTTTTTAAAATTGAGAAACTTTCTAAAAATAAAGACTTTTAACAGCATTTTGCATAAATTTTGGGAGATGCAATTTGAAAGTAAGTAAAAGCATTAAAAAAACTAAAAAATACAAGTGTAGGCTTTATTTTAGGTGTCTGCTAACATAAATCTTGAGTGTGTGTGTGTGTGTGTGTGTCACACACACACACACACACTCAAGATTTATGTGTGTGTGTGTCTGCTGCACACTCACAACAATGCTGTAGTGTTAACAGCATTTTGCATTAATTTTGGGAGATGCAATTTGAAAGTAAGTAAAAGCATTAAAAAAAACTAAAAATACAAGTGTAGGCTTTATTTTAGGTGTCTGCTAACATAAATCTTGAGTGTGTGTGTGTGTGTGTGTGTGTGTGTGTGGGGGGGCTCAGTATTTCTTAAATCCTACACACGGCCGTGAAATCTGCAGTTAATTACGAGCTGAGTGTCATTTGCAAAACAAAAATAGCGTTGATAAGTTGATAAATAAATAACTTGCAGCATTATTGAACACATTACTCGGTTTTGGAGCTCGTAAAATTTTGTTTACATGGCGAGGCGCGCCCCCGTAACCCCGATGCACTCACGCGGGGGAGCGCGGGCACGGCCGTGTACTGTACACTATGTGCGGCTGTCCGCTCGCTTACACTCCGCTTAGGCCTCGACTTGACAGGTGCACAGTTCAACTGTGTGCAACACGGTGCCCCGAGAGTAGTTACGAATTAAGTGTAAACTCGGTCGGTGGGCTGTTTCGTCGCACCGTCAGTCACAAATAACCGAAAACAAAAACAGTTGTTGTTGTGTAATAACGCGTGTGCAGGCGATTTATGTATTCCCGCTTCGGAGCCCACACACCGTTACGGCCTCTAACGTTAACCCCCGCCGTCTCTCGCCTCCTGCCGAACTTAGACAGACTCGACAGGCGTCCACAACACGCGCGCAAACTCACCCCTTTAAGTCGCTTCATGAGCGTGTTTTTCTGCCCGCTCTTCGGGAGGTTTCTTTGCTCCAGGGCGGCTTTCAAATCGGCGACTCGGAGCGATTGTAGAGGTTTTCCATCAAGCGTAATATCTTCGTCCGCCATTTTGCTCCCTCCGCTTGTCTAAACTCAAACAAGCGTCGCTACGGCTGCTGCTCGGCGTCACCGCTCGGCAGTTTCCGGAGGAGCTCGGCTCACCCGAAGCCCATAACAGCTCAGTGACAGCTGGAGAACATGTTAGGCCCCAAACAGCACAGTTTAAAGATGATTTTATCCAATTTAAAGAGCTCACACGGTCATGGAAAACCTGGAAAAGTCATGGAATTTCCCAATCACTTTTTTTAAGGTCTGGAAAAATTACGTAATTAATAAAAATCAAAAGTTTTAGATAAGTAATCGATTAATATGTGTACATTTGTGACATTTCGTTTACCATCACGTGAATTTCTTCGTTTCTTTTGTTCTGCCATTCTCACATTGTAAACAAACAACTATTAGTCCATCAGGGTTCCCACACATTTTCATGGACATTTCAAAACATCACAATGACTTTTCAAGTATCATGACTAACTTTCTCAAACATATCCAATCCAAACTCTATTCACACATAATTTCAGGTAGCTGGCATTGATAAAGTGAACCGTAAAAGTAAACTATTTGTTTTTACATTAAAAAAAGTTAGTGTCCAGGCTGCCTTACAATCTTAAATCTTAAAAATTTACAAAAAACTTTCAATGCTTTTTACTAATTCTATAACTTTTCCTGGCCTGGAAAATGTAATTATAAAATTCAATGACTTTCCAGGTTTTCCATTACTGTGGAAAACCTGAATTTAAAGTGTTTTTATTCAAGTTTTGATTCATGCATGGAAAAGTATGACCACCTATTATTTTTGGCACCTCGAATAACAACATCCTGCAGATAAAATAACTTACTTTTGGACACTAATACTGCAATCAATAATCCAAACACATTTAATTGCAAAAGATGTATTTGTGCATTCTGAACAGGAATACAAGACAGACATCAAATGTAGTGTTAAAAGTAAAGAGGCGTATTACTGTAGTAGAAATATTCACTTCTATACCTCAGCAACTCAAGTGAGTTCAAATAGTGTAAAAAAAACGTCCTTGTACAAAAGAAAAAAAAACAGCCATATTTTTTAACTGTAACTCAACATATTTCTCTCTGGAAAAAAAGTCGTAAATTACCCAGTAAAATCACCCCATGGTGAAGGATGTGCATATATAAAATTCAAGCAAATTAAAGCCATGCAAACTTGAAAGCAAATAACAAAAAGGTTTGACAGTTATAAATATACTGCTTAAGGTTACTTGCCGATCATGCTCTCTTCATACACACAGTATTAGAGCCTGTTTTGGCAGGCAGGTATTCATTAAGTAATACTTCAAACCTCCACTAGGTGGAACTGCAGCAGAGAAAAGAAACAGTATTCCCCAAATAATGATTTAAACTGAGAAAATGATTATGCAATGAATGCCCTGATGATACTGATTTGGATCTTAAAAACAAAACCTGAATATTAGGTTAAACAAGATGATACAGATAGATCCATACGCTTGAAAATATCATAAACCAACTTTGTGGAGCACCGTTGTAGAGTTGAGATTTGTAGTGTAAATGTGAGAAGCATAGTGTTTGTTCACCTTCCAGTCTACTACATGTTCCAGAGCTTCATATTAGACATGTTTCTGAGTTGTTTGTGCCGAAGCATTACATCGAATAAGTGGTACAAATAAAAATGGTAGTGGTCAGACAGTTTTACAATGATCTGAAATGGAAAACAGGTATGTGTTTTGTTCTATTTAAAATGCAAAACTCCCGACATTTCACTCAAAAAGTGTGCTGTGCTTCTTTTCACAGTTTTTTTTTCTAAGGCTGGGCATTATGTGTATCAAATATTAAAGGGATAGTTCATATTTTTAAAGTGGGGTTGCATGAGGTCCATATCCTTCGTCAGTGTGTTAAATATATTTAATGTCAGTCTGCACGCTCCAGGTTTGGAGAAGAGTGCCGACACAGAAGCTAAGGAATGTACTGTTGTGGATGGAGACAGCAGAAAAATGTATTTTAGACACCTAAGAAAGTCATGTAAAAAAAAATTAAACATCTGTCACAGTTATGCTGTGTTGAGAGTGTTTGCACTGCTTTACTTTTCCATCAGACAGCCTGCTCCGACAACAACGCTGTTACTGGCTTCCGCTATCCATCCACCAGACTCCATTGACAAAAACAGTGATTTGAGCATGCTGAACACAGGAGCTGCTGGTCTACCACTGCTACCATCAGCTGATAGTTTGTGTTACTGTGTAACCTTGGTGAATCCAAACTAACCCGTTTAAACCCCAAAGCCACAAAAAAGCCAAACAAAATAACTGATGGAGGCAGAGGTAGACCAGCAGCGCCTGTGTTCAGCGATGTTAAATCACTGATTTTCTCAATGGCATCTGGCTTTGAAGAAAGCCATGCAACGGCTTTATTTCCCAATCTAATGACAAAGTAAAGCAATAAAAGCCTTTTAAATATAACATACACTTAAAATTCTATTGATTTTTTTAGATGAAAGTTTTTTTAAATGACTAAATATGTTTTGTTGCTGACCCCAAAGCAGTGGCTTGTGGGCCGTACTCCAGCCTGCTTCTTCAAAGTAGGAGTGTGCTGACAGTATGTAATATACTGACTGTGGATAAGAATCTCATACAACTCCACTTTAAAAAAAAAATCAAACTTTCCCCTTAAAATACACATTTTGATATTGTTAGTGTAAACTCGTGAAAAATAACGAAAACTTAATATTCAGTTGCATGAACTGCGTTTCACTGCTCATAATAAATAACACATGTATCACACCCAGCCTTAGTGTCTACCTGACTGTAAATTATCAAAGCAGATGTGAGTAAGCACTGTTGACAGGGGCGAGCATCTTGTGGGAAATGAACATGAAAAGCACAGAAAGTCAAAGGAAGTTAAGCATGCAGATCACAACAAGGCGTGTGCAGACAGGCGAGCTGGGCCAACAGGTTTCGTATCCATTGCCAGGCTATCCCGCGACTGTGGGAGAGAACAGGATTAGGCAATTTCTCACCCGTCTATCATTAATCACTCTCAGTCGCTCAAATATCTTCCTTCTCTGTCAGACAGGATTTTACTGCATGAACGTAGACTGAGCGTGTGCTGAGAGACGTACTGCAGTTAATCTTTGCTTTCTAGTGGAAATGAGTACGACAAAAACACAACACGTACTTGTCCAGATCAAGAATGGAAGTCAGGCAAATTTCCTACTCTGCATCCTTTTCCCTTTCTTCCATATTAAGCCCAAAAACGCTCAATATGCTGCCTCAGCAGCTTCAGAATGATAATCACAAAAGGCCTTTCAGGTTAACAGTAAAAAGTAGGCCAGAACCAGGATGTAAGGCCTCCTTCTGTGCTATTTTTGGAACAGGGGGATGGCTAAATAAATAGAGAAGGGAAGGAAAATGGCTATCATGTGAGGGAAAGAAAATATGGCAAACACAACAAAGCAAAGCTCCCAAGATAAACAGTCCGCACGGACACTCAAAGCCGCCGAGAGGCTTCAAATATTCAATAAGTTAACACTCAAAAAGACAAGTGTGCCTGGCATCAAAGCACGGAGGTCAGTATATAAACAAAAGGCAAACCAACACACACTGAGAGGACAGAACCAGCACAGTCAAACCCAGCTGCAGCGAGGACAAACACTTCAACTCGGCTCACTTCAATCCCGCTCAAACGAAAGGTGACGAAAGAGTCTAACAACAAATAAGGCATTTCAAAGAGAGAAAATACAGGTGTAGTGTAAACAAAGTTTTTATGGAAGTGATGCGAAGTATCATGAAGATATTTCCGCCAGGCGCTGGAGCAGAGTGGAGAAGCCGGCCGCCTGCTGGGAGAGCTCCGCGACGCGGTCCACCATCTCCTGGGTGGCGGATACCGACGGGTAGTTCTGGGCAGCACCCTTTGTTGCCACGACAACCGACTTTAAGGCCTGGCAGAGTCGTCCCCCTGAGGTTGTGATCTGAAGTACAAAGAAATAAATTATAAATTATTTTACTATCAATTAAGACAAAACTGTGTATACTTTCAATATTTATTCCTCAATATACAGGTTGTATCGCACGATTTCACACCAATAATGTCATAAAAACAGTTTTTTTTTCTACATACCTTGGCGCGAAGGTCAGCAGAAGTAAGAAGGCGGGAGAGCGTGTCCCCAATGAACACCAGTTTGTGTGCCGTCACAATGAGACTCTTTCCTCTGGCGACGAAGATGCGTGGCGGTTGGTTACCCTGAACGCTGCTGAAGAGCACGTCGATGGCGTCTGCCAGGCAGGAGAGGTGAGCAAGGCTCTGAGACGAGTAAAAGGACAACAGCTCCGAGTCCTCCAGGGAGAGGGACACAGGAAGTGGAGGAGATGGGGT
Source organism: Plectropomus leopardus (assembly GCF_008729295.1). Lineage (NCBI taxonomy): Eukaryota > Metazoa > Chordata > Actinopteri > Perciformes > Serranidae > Plectropomus > Plectropomus leopardus. The sequence continues at coordinate 17,222,546 of NC_056485.1, read as the reverse complement.
CAGCTGTACAAAGGAAAGATGAAACTGGTGTTTGTAAGGGAAAATCATGGTGCGAAAAAATAAAAATTTACCCTTCTGAAACCATTTAACTGGCTCCTAAACATCAGAGCTCCCTCATGTAAACAAACATGTGCAGAACTCTGTTAATGGTGTTTAACTGTGTTAATGCATGTGCAGTCAGATTGAACTTTAAAGCCACAGAAGGTCAGACAAACACACACACACACAGTACGTCAGCACGAGGCTCTGTTGAAAGAATGACTGTGCTTTTCTGTCACTTATTGTCCTGCTGCGTCGCTCTATGTGAGGCAAGATTGTTAAGATTTACAAATGACCTCTTGTTGGTCGTCTATGGCGTAAATCAAGGAATCCAGCAAGGAGCAGAAAAAATGCAGACTGCGTGATAAGAAAACATGACCTCAATCTGAAGCAACAGGAGATAAAACTGACTCGAGAATAACATAAAACAATGTGTGATTTGTAATTCTGTCAGCCTCGATGTTGGATTCTCAGAAGAACAAAAGCTTAAACACACAAACAGATTATCTCAAGCTCAAAACACACGGGATGGGTGCACAGATTCACAAAACATAAATGAACAGGGTTTAATGCAACACGAAGTCAGCTGGTGTAGTGTAAACACAGTAGGAGTAGACTAAAGACGGGTTCAGATCACACCCGGAGCCAAAAAGCTGCAGCGAGCTGGATTAATGAGTCGCAGTGCTCATTAGTAAACAGCGTGCAATGTGTACAGAGTGAATCAATGACTTATCTGTGTGGACTTGCTGCGTGTGTTTGTGTTCAACAAAAAAAACATCTAAGACTGACAGCCTTTGGGCTGCAGGGGATTGTGTTTATGAGGGCTAAAAAGAAACTCACCGTGGGTTCTGCAGTGATGGTTAGTGTGTGTCCGTTCTCAGCCAGGACATCAGGAAGTGGATCAGGTTTACCCTAATGTGAGGAGCGAAAAACAGTCAGGCGTGTTTACACGCATATTTACTGTCTGGTAATTTACTGTATTGCTGGATATTATTTAAGGAGGAAAACATGAGACAGCGTTGTCAAAGGTCACAATAGTGATATCACTTGTGCTAAATAAAAAGATATTTAAGTGTACCAGAGTTTTACCAAAAATTGGTTTATTTGTTGCCGCCCACCACGTTTAAAATATCTGCTGCCATGAATTGATTTTACACTTTTGGAGCTCGACTGTTCATCAGGAGCACCACTGGAATACATATTTCTTTTGGTTATGCACTGCAACACACTAAGACTAGTAAGTAACACCTAACTGGCTATTTACCAAAACACATCTTTACTGTAACTAATGACAACACAAACTGTGGCATTTTTAAGACTTCAAAAAGACGAATGTAAGACAGTTTAATACCAATAAAGGGCTTATTTTTAAATGAATGAATTAATGCCTTTTAAAACTTTTTAAGGATCTGCAGGAACTCTGCCGACTGACCATCAAACCGCAAGAGCGAGCTATAAAGCTGCCGGTCACAGTTTAAAACGTACAGATAAAAAACTGAAAAATTAGCCTGCAAAAGTTCAATTATTCATGCAGAAGTTGCGTAAAAATATATCAGTTTCATCATGAAAACTGACCTGCAGCTTGACGTATCCAACGCTGTCTCCCGTTGGGACGGGCGCAGGGATGGGAGTCAAGCCGATCCCCGCGTACTCATTGCTGGGGTCATCCTCTCCATCGACAGGGCCCACTGTCAGAGTCACAGTGGACAGAGTGGGCGGTAACGGGAACGCAGGCTGAGGGGTCGGGGGCAGGGGCCTCTCCTGGATCCAGCTACCTTTACGAGAGCCCATCCCGCCTCCTGATGACTTCCCATCAGGCACTGGGAGCGCAGGCAATGGCCTGCGGGACAGGGAATCTTGGGAAGGCAAACGTGGTCGGCCCTGAGCCTGCAGGAGGAGGGCGCTTTCCTCTAGGGAGCGCTGGACCAGCGTCAACAGCCCTTCAGATGGCGGAGCGTTGCCAATGGCGGATAACGCTGGCAGAAGGTCTGATAGCCGAGCCCATGCCTGCTGAAGAGGCGGCGGAGGATCATCTGAATGACTGGCTTTCCAGGTCGACAGGATTTCAGCCAACGAGGTCGCCAGTTCCCGTGACGACAGGGTGGAGGCCGGGCAGGACGCCGTGCTCAGCACAGAGTGGACGAGGCTGGAAAGTGAGGCTCTCCACTGCACGTCACCTGAGCCGTTACTGGAAACAGAGAGGCGGCGAGTGGAGGTGGAGGAGGAGGACAAAGAGTGAGGGAGGACCTCGGCAGTCAAAGCAGGCATGTCATAGATGCCACAGTCAGGCTCAGAGGAGTCACGGTTATGACTGCCGCCGCTGGCTCGTTTCTCAGGTCCGGGGACAAGGTAGACCTGTCCAATCTTGCCGGCATCCTCGCCAGAGAGGCCGATGGTGGACTCTCCCGGAGCCAGAGGCACACCTGGAAGTGTGGGGACGCTGTATACATCATCATCAACTTCATCAGGCTGGACGTCTGATGTGGACATGCTGAGATTGATGGTGGGGACATCATAGACCTGCAAGTGCAGAAAAGACAGAGGGAGTGTTTTAAAATTGACTTGGCAACCTTTTATTGATTATGTTGAGGTGCGACTGTGATAATCCCTCCAACTTCATACTGTTGCTACCACAAACATGTAAAGCATCCCTGTGTTTTAGTTAAGATTTATACTGCATATTTCATATTACGTTGTTTTTTTTTTAGTTGTGTCTGTAAAAAAGAGAAGATTTTATGGTGCGTTACCACATTTTCAGAACGGCTAACAAACAAGAGAACAAGAGAACGTGCTTTTGAGGACATTTAAAAGTATTGAGATATATACCGTGTATCAGGATAAAGCCTAAAAGTATCTGCTTAAGAGAATGGACCCTCCGTGTTCACATCCCCTGATTCAAGTATCAATTGTGCTTTACTTCAAACCAAGTCAGTGTTAGCTGTCATGCCCAGTTAGTTAGCACAACACATGTTAAGGGCAAACACAAGCCAGTTGCCAAATACTCCAAAAAACACTCCAACATTTGCACAAGTAAGTGATGCTGGAAATTCACTTTGGTGTTCATTCTGAACACACCATTAGACTTATATCAAACCTGTCTTGTGCACAAAAAAAAAAAAATCAAAGTTGGGCAGAGACACATTTGTCCCCTTAACCAGCTAAGAGTAAAAACAATGAGTCCACTCACAGTAACTGCAGGCAAAGAGGAAAAAATAATCCAGCAGCTGGTGGACATATTTAAGTAACATTAAAGGGGAGACCACTGAGGGCAGGGTGCTGCTGGTGGCCTTGGCATGGCCCTGACAGATGGGTGTGACTGAGAGAAAATAGCAGCAGCATTTGGACTGGACAGACAGGCTCTCACAGCAGAGAGAGACAGGTGTGGCCTCGCCTTGAAGGGGGGGCAGGGAGACACACGGATGGAGGAATGTGGGAAGAAATGGTGACGGGGTATTTGACAGTCATCTCTCGTTGGTAAATCGCTTCACTTGTACAGACACGAACTCAACGCACCAGTTTACTACAGTTCCCAGCTACGTCTCGGTCAATCAGAAGGACTACCATGTGACGATCAGAAAATAAGAGACGGAGCGTAATTATAGGTGCCACACACGCAGGAGCAAACCAACTGGAATACAGCCCTGATGGAAGTTTAATGTCTGCACACTGACTCAGAAACACAGGTTTTATTAAACCAGACATTTCAATCTCCAAAATAGATATGAGTAAGACCTAGTTTTTCCAGCAAAGTTTAAACGCAGAGAAATCCGATATTTTATTCCAAATGAAATGGTTTGTGTCATTTGGTCTCCTGTCAGCACCAGATGTCCTTTGCAATTTCTGCAAGAAGCTGTCATAAATGTCGTTTTGATGCAGTTTTAAGACACACATTTACGATGCACTTTTTAGATCTTGGTGGTGTTTAACTTTATGTTTTAACAACTGGAATAATCGGACCACTTGAGCTTGAGATGTCAGAGAAACAAAATGAGCAAACGTTAACGAGAGCTTGGCACCAGCACTGTGCCAAACAACATAGGAAAAACACTGATTTTTTAACGTGAAACTGCTTAATTCAATGTTTTTACATGTTTAAATTACCAGGTTTGTATGTTTTAGAGAAGAGAAATGGTGAGCCCACATTAGCAGAAGCTGGGCTGGCAGGTACTTGGTGACAAGCCAAACAGAGAAATGCTGCTTTGTAACATGAAACTGCTGCATTCGGTGTTTTTGCCAGTTTTAGTCACCTGGGCTGTTTGTTTTGGTGAGTTAGAGACCTCTGTGGATAATTGGGCTTGTGTTAAATACCTCCTAATCAATGAAGGGGGAGAACTGAGGGAATCCTAACCCGGAGAAACTGACTGAGAAGACTCTTAGAGACGGATAATTACATACTAATTAAATCAAAGTGAATTAACTTTTAGAAAACAGGTACTCTAAGATAAAGTCCATCTGTGGCTCAGTAAGTATTGCCAGGTGTTGTAGTTACCTCTGTCTCAGAATCAGCTTGAGGTGGGAGACTGCGAGGGGTGTCATAGATGCCGTCATCGTCATCACCAAGCGAAGAAGGGACTGGACGCTGCCACCTGCCACTGGGAGGAGTATCATACACCTACCAAGACAACAGAAGCATTAAACCAAATTTTGACTGCAGGTTGGTCAAAATTTGAATATTTTTCTAACATGCTGATGAAGCTCAGAATATGCAAATCCAACGTACTCTCAGACTCCCCGAGAAAAAATACATTTGGAGCATGTTTTAACCTCTTAAAAATAAAACAATTATATGAACCTGAAAACCTGAAATAAACATGTTTTTAGGCAGAACAGTTTTAAGCCATCACATACCTGGTCCTCAATAGCATCCGAGTAATCCTGATTTTCTCCCTTTTTGTTCTGCACATTGTTGCTTTTTTCTAGGCCATTATTCATCCTTTCCTCATTACTCTGAGTGACCCCCTTCTGTTTGTCCTCCTCTTGCTGCAGGCTTGCGTTAGCGCCCTGAGCGGTGGGTTTGGGGACAGAGTTAGAATCAGCGGATGACGGTGCTGCATCTTTCCTGGTGACTCCCCTCACTGGAGGTGCTGGTGGAGGAGGTTTACGGGCAAAATTCGGTGACCCGGGAACCCTGACCTGCCCTGCTCTGACTAGCAAAGGAGACCCACGGTGACAGGCCAGGCCGGGTTTGCCCCGTGCAACGGCAACGTTGGGTGAAACTCCCTTGAGAAGAGGTCTGGGAGACGCTTGGACAGGGGATATCTGAGATGGGTGCTGGTGGGCCAAAACTGTAGCTGAAGTCCTGTGAAGGCTTGATCCCACAGGGGTGGGTGTTTGGTACATCCCGGGTGTTGCCTCGCTCACTTTCGGCTGAGGGGTAACGGGTGAGCCATTAGAGCAGACAGTGCCCACAATTCCTCCTGTTGGGGACTGGTAAACATCGTCACCTGCAAGCGGTGTACCTTTGGGCACCAAGTAACAGTCGTCAGAGTGTCCTGATGTTAGTGTCTCTCTTGGAACAAGATATGTAGTGTCCTCTGGTTCATCGGCTGCCCGTGGGACTCCAGTGGGGGCGAGATACACGGACTCCGAAGCCATGAGAGCTCCAGGTTGTCTGGCATGCTGAGCTGCTGAAGGCATGGGACTTACTGGACTCTGATAAAGTTGTCCTGTCATTTCTGTGCCTCGCCCCCTCAAAGAAGGTGACCGCGGACGCCCCGCCACCCCTAAATCCCAGTCAGGTCTGGGCCGAGTGCCAGAGCTAGAGTGCGAACGCGGGCGCCCACCCTCGACTCTGCGGAGCTCCCCCGGCCTCGAGCCAGCTCCTCGTCCTTCACCCGCGCTTGGCGGGGAGCGATACACTCCGTCTATGTCCTCTGCACTGCTGCTGACTGCAGTCCGGGCAAGTGGAGGGACTGGTGACAGGTAGACGGAGTCCTCAGCGGCGCCACGACGGGGGTCTGAGCCTGGAGGTGGGGCAGTTTGGAGGAGTCGAAGGCGGTTCGCAGGGGCAATGCCCTGTCTGCCATGCAGGGAGCAGAGCCACCAGCCCGGCCCGCCGCTCTGCTCCTGTTCAAGAACCATCAGGATGTCGCCCTTCCGGAAAGCCAGCTCCTCCGGGCTCTCAGCCGTGTTGTCGAACAGCGCCTTTGCCAATACCGTCTGAGAGAGAGGACGAGACGAGCACACACCAACAGTGGATTTTAATCAACAGCCAAAATTCACACAAGCTAGTGTCCCACATCTGCTCACCACAAACAAACAAGTACATTGACGAGGCCATGCCAAGTCAGGGGTATGAAAAGGTCGATTGTTTGGGGCCATTGAATGGAGAGTGAATAGGAGTGAATAGGGAAGATCTCGTAAAATGTCCGTGTGGGAGACAGAAGGACAGGAAGAGGATGGGTGAACACAAAATATAATGTAAAAAAAGGGGTGTGTCATATATAGGGCTCCTATAGCTTCAGGGAAGAGAGATTTAAATCTTTTTAAGACATTTTTAATGCCGCTCGGACTTAAATTTAAACATGAATTAACATAAATTAGTCAGGGTTAAGGACAATTTGACCCAAAAGTTTAACATTAAGTTTGACCTTTTTTGTCACCTTTAAAATATCAGATAATCTACTTCAAATGCTGGGGAGAAAAAAAAACAACATAAAATATGATGTTCTATACATATATACAGTTATCACAACTTTGCTAAAACATCAAATCTATGTTGGCCACTGTATACAACTAAAACACGTATATTGTTGCTATTGTATATCATTGATAATAATAATAGTAAAATAAATAAAAGATAATAATAGATATGAGGTAAATGAAAGATTGTAAAAAATATTCCACGTTTTTTTTGGTCATATCGTCAAGAAAAACGTTAACACAAAAATACCCTGAAATATCGTGATATTATTTTACGGCCATATCGACCACCCCTATAAAACCTAGCATCATGGCATAATTCACAGCTGTGTCGATAACCACGAAGAAGAGAGAGAGGGGCACAGTCAGGGAGGATCAATGATCAAATGGACACAAGGGTTTAATGGTAATGAGCGAGATGAGAGGGAGGGGGAGGGGATGAGAGGCACATCTGTCCCTTTGCTGTTTAGGATTTAATTGCCAACCCAAAGCCAGAGAGTCAGGCCCCCTTTCATTTTCTAAACCAACCCCCTGGGGACAGCAAGGCTCTATTGAGCCATGTGGGACCCCCTTAGAACAGTAATGGAGGCAATGGGGACCCTCATAAAACATATAGATACAGTTAGACAATATAGAGAGGTAAAAGCATGCCAAGTCTATATTTGTTGTTGTTTTGATCCCATTTGATCTGATTTGTGCATAACTGTGATAACAGCACACGCCAATCTAAACAAAGAGACAAATACTCACGGAGACAGACATTGTTGCCAAGTTAACAGTTATGTCTCAGAGAAACTATAACTCCAGTGATCAGTCGGGGTCGTCCATCTAGATCAGCGGTCACGGATGTGTTGTCCGCCGGAGAGACTCGCTGAGGAGGCACAGCTGAGCCCGCGGAGGACACATCTCAAAGTCCGGCAGCCTCGCCGGCTCCGCCTTCATATAAGGTCCTGAAATCGATGCACAAACGCTTTCTTCACCAGTGATTCACAACAAACCGAGACTGTTTGTCAACCTAAACTCGTATGTTGCAAGGCACATGTGAAATAAAAGGTAGGAAAGCAGCGGCAACACCTGTCTGTCCTTTCCACGCCCAGCAACGTTACGTTATGAGACTACACTGAAGTTAGCTTTGAATTCGTATCTTCCGAATAGACAGTTAAGGGGAAACTTAAGGGGAAAAGTACCAAATTGCAGAGATATTTTTTCACATTTTCATTTCGTAAACGCATGTTAGGCATTTTAGATCAAATCTTAACACTTTCACATTTGTGACATCTATATCATCTTTTTTTTAAACATGGATTGGACTTCATTGGACCAGGTCCACATCAAAAACCAGTACACTTATACTTTTCAGATCTGGACAAGATTATCCCAGAGGCTAAAATACTTTAAAACACATTTACAGACTTGTGAGACCTTTATTCTGTTTGTGAAAATGCAATGCAATTTCCTTTTATTTATTTATTTTTTTAATTTTCACAACCAGAATAGAGGTTCCACAAATTTGCATCAACTTTTAGCCTCTCTGGGTCAATCTAGTCTTGATGTAACAAGACTAAATACAATAGGTTTTGATCTAGACCTGGTTTGATGTGGTCTACATGTGAAAACCACAGTGAAAAGTCTTTTCTTTTTTTCTTTTTTTTTTTTTGCTTTTTCACAAACAGATAAAAGTTTCACAAATTTGAAACTGTATTTAGAATAATCCTCAGCCTGTCCGGGATAACCTTGTCCAGGTCTGATACGTCTAGGTATAGTGCGTTTTGATCTGGACCTGGTTCAATGCGGTCTACATGTGAAAAATACAGTGAAGTGTCACTTTATCGCGCTTCACGAACTGAATAAAGATTTCAGAGATTTAAAAATGGATTTCAGACGGCGTTGATGCCTTACCTAAAATGTTAAACATGCATACATATCATCGAAAATCCCAAAAAGCCCAGAATCGGTCGTTAATATTAGTTTCCATTAACTCGACCCTGCTGAATCAGTCACTACGGTTCGCAAACTAACTTCAGCATCATCATCATAGGCAAACCGCTAAGCTAACGTTAGCTTAGCATTGTAGATAAATCAGCGGTGTGCACTCGCTAACAAACGTATATATTCTATGGTTACATGTCGCTATTCAAGTTTAAATTGTAGTTCATTTTACAGTATTTACACAGAATAAGGCGAGCCGCGTTGTCGCGGCCTAGCTACCAGCCCTAACGTTAGCTGTTAGCAACGATAGCGCTGGTTATCTTACGCTAACGCTAAGTTCAAAACAACAATGGCACCGCCGGTTAAAAAGCGCTCATTTCTTCACAGGCTACAACGTTAGCATCCAACGCCGTTACTGTGAAAATAATTACCTCGTTTTTTTCCGTATCGCCCCGAAACTTCGCATCGGCTCACAGTCCCGTGAAACGTAAAATCACTTCTTTTCATGCGTGAAAATCTGAGGCCATCGGCGTTCAATCATCTTCGGCGATGACAACACATTTTCTCCGCCTCCTCCGAGGTTCACGCACGAGCTCCAGGCTACAGACCACTGACGCTCAACCCACGGCCCGCGGGCCAGATCTGGGTCCTGACCCTGGGTCCCGACCCAGATCTGCCCCACAACGATCGCAGTAAAAACACTGGGGATAGTTTTTATACTTTGATTATATACATAATGTGCCAGAGTGCGAAACACAGCATCAACAAACTAAAAATGAATTTAAAAAGTGCCTGTGGAGGTTTCCCCATAGCCTCTGATATAGGTCGGACATAAGCCACTAGTTTCGTAAAATCCTAGAAATGTCCTAAAATCCATCAAAATCCAATCAAAAAATGAAAAATTTGCTAAAAATCCTAAAATACAAGAAACAACTCTAAAATCCCAGAATAGCCCCAAATCCTAGAAATGTCCTAAAATCCATCAAAATCCAATCAAAAAATGAAAAATTTGCTAAAAATCGTAAAATACAAGAAACAACTCTAAAATCCCAGAATGGCCCCCAAATCATAGAAATGTCCTAAAATCCATCAAAATCCAATCAAAAAATGAAAAATTTGCTAAAATCGTAAAATACAAGAAACAACTCTAAAATCCCAGAATAGCCCCAAATCATAGAAATGTCCTAAAATCCATCAAAATCCAATCAAAAAATGAAAAATTTGCTAAAAATCCTAAAATACAAGAAAACAACTCTAAAATCCCAGAATAGTCCCAAATCCTAGAAATGTCCTAAAAAATCCATCAAAATCCAATCAAAAAATGGAAAAATTTGCTAAAAATCGTAAAATACAAGAAACAACTCTAAAATCCCAGAATAGCCCCAAATCTTAGAAATGTCCTAAAATCCAAGAAACGTCCTAAATTCCTAGAAATGTCCTAAAGTTATGGAAATTTCCTACAACCCTAAAAAACATGCTTAAATCCTAGAATTTTCCTAAAACCTAAAAATGTACAGAAATTCTAGAAACTCAAAAAAAAAAAATCAAAAACATCCTGAAAATGTCCTAAATTTCTCAGAACATCTTAAAGTCCCTAGAAATGTACTAAAAATTCTAAGAACACCCTGAAAAATCCTAAAATGCAAGAAATGTCCTAAAACCTAAAGTTATCCCAAAATCCTAGCAATGTCCTAAAATCCTAGAAACATCAAAAAACTAAAAAATATCCTTAAAGTCAAGAAACATCTAAAATACAAGAAATTACTTTAAAATCCCAAAATAGTCCCAAATCCTAGAAAATTCTTAAAATCCAAATAAATGTCCTTAAATTCCTAGAAATGTCCTAGAGAAAAAGAGAACATATATAAGAACACCAATTGCCCCAAAATCCTAGAAACGTTGTAAAGTTTAGGACATTTCCTACAATCGTAAAAACATGCTAAAATAATAGAGTTTTCCTAAAAACCTAGAAACATACAGAAATTCTACAAACATCCTAAAATTCTAAAACGTCCTGAAAATGTCCTAAAATTCGAAAAAACATTCTAAAATCCTAGAAATGTCTAAAAATCCTCGAAATGTACTGAAATTCTAGAAACGTACTAAAATCCAAGAAACGTCCTAAATATGTTCTCAACTTCTTGAAACATCCTAAAATCATAGAAATGTTCTAAAATCCTAGAAACATGTATGGGGCTGCTGTGACGGGCCCCTGGCCTCCTGTCTATTTTTCAAAAGTGGCCCCCAAGCAGAACGAGATGACTATCGCTGAATTAAACCTAGTCAACGTCTGTGAAGTCGTGCAGGTATTTAAAGCCATGAACGCACCACCACTGTGATTGGTGTTCGTGAGTTGCGTTCATGGACGTCCGGATTTTATAATTATCAGAGACTGTAAACTGAGGAAAAACAAAAATATGTCCCCAAGGCTACTACCATCACTTAAAATAAAAAATAACTCCCCTAAAAATAGCATAATTTTAAAGGGCTTCGCCGCACAGTTGAATTAAACAGCAGACAACCGCGCTGGGCTCAGCTGGCGGCTTTTATTTTGACAGCGCGATTTTCACCCGGAAAATACAGTTGCAACCGTTGAGACACATTAACCGACGGTGATCAAAAGTCCAGGCTGTAGACTGTGGGAGTTTTATTTTATTTTTTTAAACAAATTAGCCTTTTATATTGCACGAACTGCAGGTTGAGGTAATACTTTTGATCATATTTGCATGTTTACACGAGTTGCTGATAAAATGTAACTTAATGAGTTAAAGTATAATCATGAACTGTATTAATTAGAGCTTCGTCAGCACCGATCAAGTATTTTGTTTTTGTTGTTGTTTTCTAATGAAAAAGCGGTTCCCAGCTTCATCCACTCTTTACTTAAATCTCCCAGTATTCGGTTTGTGCACCGCACTGAGCCATGGTGACCCCTGCCCCAGTTTCCCAGGGTTACCTTAAAAAAAACACCTTTTCTGTGTTTACAGGTGATGTTGATGAGTGTATTCAGGTGCCTTAGGACCAACCCTGTTGCAGGCCTCAGGAGCATGTCTCAAAGCAGCCTTGCTGGAAAGGTGGCCATCGTCACTGCCTCCACAGATGGGTAAGATGCACATGATGAACTCCAGGTTTGTTTACCAACACTGCCCTGAAAAGACATAGATAGATAGTAGGGACTGTTATTTATAGCAATTATTAGTAGTTAATGAGACTGATAATTATTATTTGGAACTGATGTGCATTTACAATGAAAATAAAAATCTTTCTGTCAATATTTATATATAATATATAATAAAGCCCAATACAAAACTTTGTTTAAATGCTTTTTTACAAATGTTTAATAAAAACTGAAATATTCAGCATCATATATGGAAAGTTCCCAGCAACTTTTAAAAAAAAAAAAAAAAGTTAGATTTTAATTAAAAATTGCTACCTGAGGTTTTGCAAAGTCAAAAAAATTTTAAAAAGTCGAAAGATTATCAGCATGGCTGATTGTTGGAGCCGATATTTGGCATTTTGCAGATTATCTGTATCAGCATTTTATTTTAATTATCGCTAATAAAAGTGATTAATTAAAAAGTGCAAAGAAAGTTTCAGCATGGGAGGAATTTTTATATTTTTTCTTTTAAATTTTAAGACAAAAAAACTTGCTGTATGTGATGTCGAAAGTTTTAGTTTTGTTTAACATTTGCTAAAAGCATTTCCACAAAGTTTCGCATTGAAGTTTGTGATATTCCAAATTCTAAATATTGACAGAAATATTTTCATTTTTATTGTAAATGTGTACTGGTTCCAAATATCGGTTATAGGTCTCCTTAACTACTAATAATCTGTAAAAAAAATATCATAATTTGTAATTGTTTTTTTTTTTCAAAATATTATATATTTAATAGAAAACTTGTTAATTCTGTTTTCCACTTTATCCAGAAGCTGCTCGCGTTTTTTACCAGAACAAAACAAATTCGTACACAGAAATGACCGTCAAGCATTAAATCTTAAATATGTGAATTCTTAAAACGGGATGGCATCTGAAAGGTTCGTTAACATAAAAAACCTCACGATTGTGACGATAATAGACGTTTTTACAGACCTGATCTTTTGCTGAGATGTTTTGCTCCTTGTTTCCTGTCAGAATTGGTCTGGCCGTAGCTCAGGGGCTGGGAAAGAGAGGCGCTCATGTGGTGGTGAGCAGCCGGCGGCAGGCCAACGTGGACAAAGCTGTGAAGCTGCTGCAGAGCCAGAGCATCCAGGTGACCGGGACCACCTGTCATGTTGGCAACAGGGAAGACCGAGAGAAACTGGTTCAAACGGTGAGTTTTTAGTTGGTTTTTTTTTTTATTAAATTCTATCAAAAACACTAATATGAACCACAGACAACTGCATCAACAGTTTAAACAAGTTTAACCCATTGAAAACCTGAGAAAAGTGTCTCAATCTCTTCAATATTGCAAGAAATTTGTAAAAAGTTATCCAAAAAAGGCCAAATAGGAAAAAATAAAATAAATGAAAGAAATGTCCTAAAACCTAAAATTATCCCAAAATCCTAGCAATGTCCTAAAATCCTAGAAACATCAAAAAACTAAAAAATATCCTTAAAGTCAAGATACATCCTAAAATACAAGAAATGACCTTAAAATCCCAGAATAGTCCCAAATCTTAGAAATGTCTTAAAATCCTATAAATGTCCTAAATTCCTAGAAATGTCCAAAAATCCTAGAGAGAAAGAGAAAAATATATAAGAATACCAATTGTCCTAAAATCCTAGAAACGTCGTGAAGTTTAGAACATTTCCTACAATCCTAAAAACATGCTAAAATAATAGTTTTCAGAAAAACCTAAACCTAACCTAATTCTGGAAACATCCTAAAATTCTAAAAACTCAATCTTTTCAACATTACAAGAAATTAGTAAAAAATTATCTTAAAAAAAAAGCTCAAAAATGAAAAAATAAAATAAAATTTAAAAAAAAAAAATGAAAGAAAATAGCTTGCTAAAAATGTAAATGTAACTAACTGTATATATATATTATAATAATTATTTTTAAATAATTTATTTAAAATTTAATAATGTAAATTTAAAATAATTTTTCTTTTTTTCTTTTTTTAATACTAATTTTCAGTTCATTTTCTTGTCAGCTTTTCTTGCAATTTTTCTTGGGACATCTTTTGCCAAATTACTCACTATTTTTTTAGCCATGTTTCAGACTGATTTGTTCAGGTTTCACAGTTTTTAAACTCTTGTGAAAGGACGAGGATCCAGGTTTCAAAGAGTTAAGCCACATAATAAACATAAAAATAATAATAATACATTTAATTTTAGAGCGTTTTTCACAGTATTCGAAAGACAGAGAATAAATAAAATAAAATCAAAGAATAAATAAAACAGAATGACTGGCTGCGTATCTATAATTATGAGATCATCAGTGATTTATCTGACTGATAACCTCGTTAATAGTCTCATCTTGTCTTTGGGACAGACTCTGGATCAGTTTGGGGGCATCGATATCCTGGTGTCCAATGCAGCGGTTAACCCTTTCATTGGAAACATCATGGACTCCACAGAGGACATCTGGGACAAGGTAAACAACAACAACTGAAGCCGCAGTCCTCACTCATGAATCGTTTTGACTTTGAAAGCTGAGCAAACTGATTTAGTTCAAAAACATTGGAAAAAGGCAACAAATAACTGCGAGAGCTATTTGTTAGTAGTTTAGTTGTTTTCTAAACATACGTGATTATTCTAGATGTTTACATTATTTAGATTTGTTTTTGATGGTGTTTTATTTCGCTAGTTATTTGTTTAATTTAATTATTATTTATTTATTTATTTTTTTGTTTAGCATGATTTTTTTGCGTAATTTGCATATATATATATATATTTTTTTTTTTTTTGTGAATTGGAAAATCTGGGGCACCCGTGGATATAAAGATGTAGGTAGGCAGGTAGGACCAGCATGCACCTTAGTGAGCAAAATGTTTTGTTTTTTTTTTTACCACAGCAAGAGAGGCAGCGGGTGCTATGATTCTATAAATAAATATATAAAATATAATATAATATAATATAATATAATATAATATAATATAATAAATATAAGATATAATAAATCAAGAAGAAACGAGAATGTTCTACTACAAGAATGAAAAAAGAAATGACCCAAAAAATAGCAAGAAATAAAAAAAAAAAAAAAGTAAAAATTCCAGGAAAATTGCCTGAAAATTTGTTAAAAAAAAACACACACACACACACACACACACAAAACAAAAAAAAAGACATGACCTGGAAAAAAAGCTCAAATCTAATTTTTGTGATAGGATTTTAAATATGTCAATTTTTTGAACATTTTTTTCCCCCAAGTTGCTCAATGTTCCAGAAAGAATATGCATCAGTTTTCTCATGGTTATAAGGTAGAAATACTTGTTTTGGCTCCTGTTTCTGAGAAACAATTAACCTCCCTCCTTTTTATTTATTGTAATTCAGGATCATTTATGAGCTCATTTCTTTCTAGATCATGTCCATTAACGTGACGTCAGCCTTCCTCATGACTAAGCTGGTGGTGCCTCATATGGTGAAGAGAGGGTGAGTCAAACTGATCCAAACAGCAACAGAGACTTTAAAACGGTCTGTATATCTAATTAATGCTCTGTATTTTTCCTTTTAGAGGTGGGAGTGTCGTATTTGTGTCTTCTGTGGCTGCGTACCAACCAATGCAGGTCAGAACACGTATCACATTCATATTAAAGACATACCACAAAAGATCATTTGTGTATCAGTTACTCACCGTGTTACTATGAATTTGTGAAGAAAAAGGTTATTTATTTAATTTTTTCATTTTTTATTTCTCTATTCATTTAGCTGCTCTATTTATCTGTACCCCATCCTTCCTATGGCCTGTTCTTACCATCTTTTCACGTTTTAATCTATCCACTTGTACATCTGTATCTTATTTGTTTTATCCCCACTGATGTGTTATTGTCTTCCTATATTAACTCTTATTATTTTTATCCTCTTTGATTGCATTTATTTTTGTATTTTCTAAAACCTTTTTAATTTTTTTTGTTTCAGTACTTTACCTGCCTTTTTCATGATTTGCCTATTTTATTTATTTTATATTCTATATATTTTATTTGCATTATTCATGTTGAACCTTGGCCTTTTGCATGACTGCTCTAGACCTTTCTCTGTCTGGCATATTTGTTGATGTTTATTTTTATTATTCCCCGATTTCCTGCCTTTGCTTTGTCTGTCAAAGCACTTTGTAAACAACTGTTTTTAAAGGTGCTATATAAATACAATTTTTATTGTAATTATTATTTTTATTTTCTTCTGTGGCAAAAGAAGAATGCAAAAACTGAGAAAATTTATAATGAATTGAAGTCAAAGACATTCCTGTTGTGTCATCATTTTGTAAACTACTGGTTGTGTGTGTGTATGTTGAGGACACCTTGTCTCTGTCCCTGCAGGTCATCGGTGCGTACAGTGTGAGTAAGACGGCGCTGCTGGGTCTGACCCGGGTCCTGGCCCCTGAGCTGGCTCCCAGTAACATTAGAGTCAACTGCGTGGCCCCTGGAATCATCAAGACCCACTTCAGCGCTGGGGTGAGGAGAAAAAACACAAACTCAAATCCTCGAGTCATGTTTTCTTAACCCTGAGGGACCGCTTTAATATTACACAAAATCAAGCAAAATCAAGCTTGAAAAAATATTATACGTTAATATTATTTTCTACTTTCATTAAGTTTTTTAACCAACATCAGTCCTAATCACAAATATCAAATATTCATTCATTTTCAGAATTTCACCCCTTAAAATGTCAGGTTTTTGTCAAAATGCCACCATTTTTTCAAATGGAAAAAACCCCACAAAATTTTTTTTTTTTAGAATACTAAATGCTAAGTTTTCTTTTTATTATTGCAGCCTGGAATAGATCAGTTATTTGGAGCAACATTGTGACCGTGCACCGAGAGGATATAGCATGTATTTTCTCCATATGCCAAATAAATCTGGTAGAAAATGGTAAAAATTACAAATGACTTTGATGGCTATGGGATCAAAAATTGCAATTTGAATGGGTTTAAATTGTGCATTTTTTGCACTTAACAGTATGAATATCACTATTTTGTTTACGCGGTGTATTTTAGACTTATTGTGGGAGTTGAGATGGAAATTCTGAGAATAAACAAAAATACACAATCTTGCCAAAATTGTTTCCATATGCATGAGCACAGCCAAAATTATGTAAAAAAATAAAAATAAAAAAAGAATGAAAAGCGTGTAAAATGTGCCAAACAGTCCCTGAGTGTTTATTCACTGTTCTGTTCCAGTTATGGCAAAATAAAGACATGCTGGAGGAGCTCATGAAGCAGATCAGCATTAAAAGGTAAAGCTCGCGCTGGATGTTTGTCACTAACATGCTGCACAAATTACACACAAATACTATATTTTATACTTTCCTTGAATTTCATCCCTTCAGAATCGGACAGCCGGAGGACATCTCTGGAGCGGTCGCCTTCTTGTGCTCCGATGAGGCTTCCTACATCACTGGAGAGACCATCGCGGTGACGGGAGGATGGGGCTGTCGACTCTGAAGCTCCAGTGGCAACAAAGAACCCCACTACTCCAGTATAACAAAGCTATATTAAAGGGACAGTTCACCCCAAAATCAGAAATATCTCCAACACTCTGCAACTCACACCAAAACTATCTATTTTGATAAAAACAGTAGAGATAAGAGGAAAACATCCGTACAGGTGTTTGCCTTCTCTTCGGTATAATGGAACGAAATGGCACTCAGCTTGTGGTGCTTAAAAAATACACTTGAAAAATTCAACAGCGATGTCTTTTTCCAGAAATTATGACCCAGTTACTCAAGATAATCCACAGACCTTATAATGAGCAGTTTCATGTAGGAACTATTTTCTTTCTACCGCGCTAGACCCGCCAGCCGAATCACTGTGCAGAAGGAAGCGTACAAGGAAGACAGGAATTTTTACGGCCGATATCTCCAACACTCGGCAACTCACACCAAAATGATCTAGTCTGATAAATATCTCGACAGCTCGACTATGCTCAGTGTTACATACGGAGATGGACGGAGCCCTCCTTCAGTCCTCTGGGTTCATTTTGTCCGAATTTTACTTTTCTGAAAGATTACGGAGACAGATGAAACAGAGTAGTACTACCAGAGATCATCGTAGCGTAGTAAAAGCGAGACACGATTCTGGGAGGCGAAGAAGCCTCTTAAAAATTGGTGCAACAGAACGAATCGATAACATAGTGAAAATAATTCTCCGTCCACGTGTCACGATGCGTATGATGGCGCCGTTAAAAGTAGTGTTGTAGTACTCAAGATCGGTCTCAGTCTCGCCTTGGAATCGATGCATTTTGACTTGGTCATCAAGTCTCGGTCAAGTCTCGGTTCCAGTTAGTATGGTCTTGACTACAACACTCGTTAAAAAGTAGAATAACTTTTGACTCTTCTCTCTTTTGCCATCTATTGTCTGTATTTATGCCAAAATAAAGGACGCGTGACGGACAGTGACGTTTACGTTTGAAACAACATCTATTTCCACACATAATGGAGTTTAAATGAGTCTTGAAAAGAAAAAAAATACGTTTTTTTGATTTTAGGGTGAACTCTCCCTGTCATGTGAGTGCTATAATACAATAATATATCAAAGGATTTAAGGTTTTGCAATAAATTACTAAAGATTTGGGATTTTTACAGTATTCAGGGTGATTGTTTGTGATTTTCAGTGAATAAAGATGTTTACTCTCGTAGTTTTTGACAACTAATTTCATCCACACAGCCTGTATCAGACATGTCCAAAGTCCAGCATGGACCAATTTTAAATGGCTTGACTTTTACACAATATTGGTTAATCGAACACCATCGCTTTGCATTTTTTTTACGCAGGTGGATGTGTTTTTGTTTTTTATAATTAACCCATATAATGCAAAAAGCAGCTGGCCCCCATTTCTATGAACTTTTGACCCCGCTGATCGACGTGATGACATTCTCACTTTCTATATAAATGTGCAGATTTTCAGTGATCTTCAGTCACTGGCAAATGCATGTTTAAGTGCGTAAATATGAATAAAATTAAATAAAAAACAGGCAGGTTACCGATGTGATCCTGACACTCCAACACGTTAAATGAAATTAAAAAATGGGGACAAATTTTTCTCATATAAAACATAACTTCACTTTCATTTATTGATTAAGTGAGAATATCACACATGGAGGTTTAAAATATGTACACAAGTGACTTATTTGTAACAGAGAAAATCCAGATATTATCTGGTCTTAAAAGGAAACTGTACATGAAAAAAATATTTAATTAGCGCTTGCTTTGCATGACAGTGCTCATAATAAGTGACGATGATGCCATTTCAGGGTTTGTTTTCCATGATGTTAAACCACTAAAATTTGATTCAGCTACAATTATAAAAAATAAATGTACATTAGCTACAGTGGTCGCTAAATTTTTAATTATTTTTGGCTTTTCTGCCATCTGGTGAAGAAAAAAATTCATAACCATAGTTAAAGTCCTCTGGCATTTTTCAGGTTTCTTGACACCAAACCTGGCAGCGAAATTTGATGTCATCATCTGTGTTTGGCGCCCGCGGACATCAGGTGCCGCCGCTTCGTCCCGGGTTTCCAGTACTCCCTCAGCGTGGGGACGTAGGTGCCGTGTTTGGTCTTGTAGTAGCGCTTCATGAACAGCTGAAGGAGACAGAGTCAGTTAGAAATCACTGATGAAAGAACAAACGACTGAAATATCAGCACATTTATTTGTATTTTCTCGAGGCTCTCACAGTCCAAACACTGTTCGGTTACCATCAGTGGTTTACTTGATGAATTTGAAAGGCTTATGTTGTGGGCTTAAACGTGACGTCAGTAGCTAAAACCCCAAAACTGAGGCAGTCTTTAGGCTCTGAGGAAATTTCAAAGCATTTCTTTTGTCTTTGTGACAGCCAACGATTTTACAACTTGGCAATGCTAGATAGAAAAATCAAGTAGTTCAGACTAAAAAACATTTAAGGCAGAGATACTCAACTCACGGCCCGTGGACCAAATTGGCCCCTGATAGGGTACTGGGTGGCCCCCCCCTAACAATTTTCTAATTCTCAAGAAAAATAAGGTGATTCACACCAGGAATAGTTTGTGTACTTTCAGTATACATAAGGTGTCAGAGTGTATAAAACAGCATCAAAATAAAGCTCGTTTATAAAAAGAAGTGCCAGTGAAGCAAAACAGAGGTCCTAACTAAGCCCCTAATTTCCTAAAATCATAGAAAAATCCTCAAATCCTAGCACCTTCCTGAAAGCATATAAATGTACTAAACTCCTAGAATTATCCTAAAGTCATGGAAGTTTCCTAAAATCCCAGGAATGCCCTGAAATCCTAAATTTTCATAATATCATAGAAATGTCCTAAAATCCCAGAAACATCCTAAAATCCTAAAGATGTCCTTAATCCTACAAACATCTTAAAATCCTAGAAATGTCCTTAAACATCCTAAAATCCTAAGAACTTCCTAAAATACCCCAAAATGTCCTTAAATCCTAGAAACATCATAAAATCCTGTACGTGAAAAACATGTACGGGGCTGCTGTGACTGGTCCCTGGCCTCCTGATATTTTTGCAAAAGTGGCCCCCCAAAGCAAATCAAGTTGAACATCTCTGCTTTAAGGCAGGTCGCCCTTAAAAACGAACACAATTTCACGAACAATCACAGCCTATAAAAACCGTGTTTCCTCATGTTGCTAGGATACACACCCTGCCTTTGAAGTTCTTTGTCGCCTCATCTTCAGAATCAGCGACGTAGTCGTCACTGCCTCCTGGAAGAACCGACGTCTCTAAACACACAAAAGGAGACTGAGTTAAACTTAAATCTTGTTTTTTCTCTAATTTCCCAAGTTCAAGTTACACGATTTGTTGAATCACCTGTGTTACTCCGTTGCTGAGAGGGAGAGCGGCTTATACCCCGAAACAGAGGACGATTTCTGTCAAGTAGAAAACACATAATTGAACAATTACGTCAATTTAGTTCCTAATAGTAAATGGACTGCCTTTCTACCTGCTTTTGCCTCTCATTTACACATCCACACATTCACTCGTACAACGATGGCGGCAGAGCTGCCATGCAAGACACTGGCCTGGGTATTTGTGGTCCAGTGTCTTACTCATGGACACATCGGCATGTGGACAGGAGGACGATCCGCTCCACCTCCTGGGCCACAGCAAATGGTGAACGATGGCAACTAATCTGCTTACAGCTCTGCTCTGCGAGGCGCATTTATAATTAAAGTCTAAAAATAACCAGGAAACATCAACCTGCAGTTAAATCATAAGTAATCATAACTCATATAGCGTAGATACATGTTTAAATGACTAACGCTATCTCAGAGAGAGACAGAAAGACCAAATGAAAACGGAAACATTGAACTAAATGGTTTTTATTGTATTTGTGGGGATTAAATAACAGCCTACATCAGTGATACTCACATTACAGTCCATGGGCCAACTGACCAGTTTCTAATGTACAATGAAATTTGGTTTATTCTGGATTTTTGTTGGTACTTTTAATGTAAATAAGGTGCCAGAGTGCATAAAAACTTAAAAATGGAGCTTATTTGTACAAACTAAAGTGGCAGCAGGGCTAAATATTCATATATTAATTAGTGATTTTTGGTTTACTGGCCTCCTGTCAGTTTGCATTTGGCCCTCAGGCAAAGCTGTTGAGTATCCCTGACCTACATTGAGAAATTCAAACCACACTGAACAAACACTTTTGTTTTTGCTCTCATTTTCACAGGCTAAAGTAAAAGATCTGACTTTTTAGTATCGCTGTAGTTTGTGGGGTTTATTGTTGTTTTGATTGGTCTATTTCCCATTAACTGAATTTTCACTTCGATACTGTTTCTGTGAATTTGGCTG
The DNA here is from genome assembly GCF_008729295.1 of Plectropomus leopardus. Lineage (NCBI taxonomy): Eukaryota > Metazoa > Chordata > Actinopteri > Perciformes > Serranidae > Plectropomus > Plectropomus leopardus. The sequence continues at coordinate 17,201,000 of NC_056485.1, read as the reverse complement.
TACATCCAACCAACATCATCATAACGTCAAAAACAGGCGCACCTGAGTCGTAATGATGCTGAAGCGTCTTGATGTACCACACCTGTCAGGTGGATGGGTTATCTCGGAAAAGTTAAAATATTTAACTAATTTGTGACCATAATTTGACAGAAATATATCTGTTGAGAGCAAAAAAAGTTTTCAATCTTTCACTTTAAACTGTAAAAAAATGGGAGCAAAAACATATAATTGCATTTAGATTAGGGGTTGACAGATTATCGGCCTGGCAGGTTATCGGGGCCGATATTCAGCTTTTTGCAGATTACCCGTATCAACGTTTTATTTTAATGATGACCGATAAAACTAATTAAAGAAAAAGTGTAGATATTACACTCAACCTACACCAGAGAAGGCCAGTCTGCAATACATGCAAAAAAAGTATCCGCTTGGGAGGAACTTTTACTTTCTAAAATCTCAGGAGCTATTCTTAGTTAATAGTTTCTGAGGAAACTTGCAGTATATGATGTTGAAAGTTTCAGTTTTAATTAAACATTTAGTAAAGGCATTTTTACAAAGTGTTGTGTGGGAGTTTATTATATTCCAAATTGTAAATAGTGACAAAGATTTTCATTTTTATCAGTTAAAAATATAAATTATCGGTCTCATTAAGTATGAATAATCGGTATCGGCCCTGAAAAACCGATATCAGTCGACCCCGTATCTAAATTTTTGTGTATTTATTTTATGCGGCAGTAAAATGCTGCATCAGCTTAAAATGTCTGGTTGTGTGGGATCACTGGTGTGTTTTAGCACGAAAAACAGTTTTACTGAAAATGTAGCTAACAGGAATCCCAAACTCTTAAATTTAGTCGTTCGTTTTTAAGCGAGTGGCTGAATTCCTGCAATACAAACTTGACTTGCGCTGTGCTCCCATGTCTCTTACTCTTTATCGTCCAGGCCGGGATAATCGGGCACTCGAGCTTGGCTGCCTTTCCGTGTCGGAGTTTTGACTGGCGACTTCCTGCTCTGATTCTGCCGGGTCGTATGTAAGGATTTCCCTCCTCTGTCAGACCTGTTAGCGCCAGCAGGCGTCACGGTCAGTGATTCGATGATAACTCGAGGTTGGCGGCTCAGACAAGATTCGAAAACGGAGCGGAGGGACGGCTCTTCAGGCAGGTGCAGTGTTTTGACACCCAGCTGCGACATACAGGTTTCCAGAGCTGCTCTGTCGCGCTCCTCGACAGCTCTGCTCGCTTTGTTTCTGAAACTTATCCTCTCTCCCCCAGATGTGGTCACGCCTAACACTTCGACCTCCTCATCTGAGTCACTCTCTGCGTGGTCGGGTTGCTTGCGTTTTGTTGCGTTGCTCCTCTCCTCCACTTGTTCTCCATCCTCTTTAGGCTCTTGTCTCTGTTTATCCAAAGAGAATTGCAGCTTCTCTTTTGGGCCAAAGTGTTCGTCTCTCAGTGTCCTGCTCATAACCGGCACGTCTTCATTAGATATTAGTCCGATAACAGGTGTAATAAATGGTGTTTTGTCTTGCGTCTGCTCCGCGGCAGACCTTTTGGCCGCGGCAGACCTTTTGGCCGCGGTTGATTGATCTGAAGGTACTCTTCCTGAAGGCGGGAGAGAAAGTGAAGACAGGATGGAGTCTCCCATGTTAGGAGGGAGGGAAGCTGGAAGAAACAAACAGGTGGGAAATGAGAATTATTAAGAATCTACACTAACGCAGTGTTTCAGTCATCCTCGCTACGAGGCGATCTGTGTGTACCTGCAGTCTCGAGATGACCCAGACAGGTCTGATGCTGAAGCAGCATTTTGAGGAGCTGGGGTTGGGTGGCTGCCCGCGCGCACTCCTCCAGGACAGGAGGGGCATCACTGAGCCACGACACGGTCTGGAGACAAATCAGTTTCTTTGAAAACTGCATTGGGTTTGAGTCAAGTTTTGTCAACGTGCATCTTTAAATGATTAACAAATATAACATAAAAATGTGTATTTCACTTTTTAACTGGACTCAGGGTGTCTACGGGTTCAGACACTTTTCTTTTCAAGATAATATTTAACCAAACTTAAGACTTTTTTTGGACAAATCATCTTTTTTAAGCATCACAGGTGAGTAGAAAAGTAAGAAGTATACATGAAGTCCCATGCAGCTATGGATATTAAAGTAAGTTTGCCAACAGGTAAGTGCAAAGTTAAAAGGTGATGTAAAAAGACAGCGTTCGGTTCACCAACGATAAAAGATTTGAGACATCAGAAACAGAACAACTTGACTCATCCTAACAAAAAGAAATTAAAACATCGATGAATTAATTTAGATAATTTGTTCGCAGCAATTTTTACTACAGAAAGTCAAATTTAAGTCTATTTAATGACTTTAAGGCCCAATATTTACAAAATTTAAGGCATCTTAAGACGTTCTGAGGACCTGCAGACACAGAACACCAAGAATATTTTTTTAACAGAAGCACAGAAACTATACTCGGTAAAAGGGAGTCATTGGTGTATTTTCCTACATACAGTACAGATGCAAACCAACGCTGAATCTGCCCTTTATTTTATTTATATTTTAAAAGGAAGATGTTTTTATACATACTCTCATTTTGAAAACAAATGTTCAAATTTCAACCAAGAAAAAACTTGTGTTAAATCCTTAAGGAATAATAATAATAATAATGTCATACCATATACTGTGATATTTTCAGAGACAATATCATGTACTGTGACAATTTAACACTGTTGCAACTTTTCTCTGTAAAGCAGCAACGATCAGAGCAATAAACGAGGTGTTATGTGTGACAAAACAGGGGAAGATGTTATCAAAGCAGACCCTACCTGAGCCAGATTGGGAACCAGAAGCAACTGGTCCACTCGGATCAAAAACTCCCACAGCAGCTTCTCCAGTTCTTGGTCAAACTCTGGACCGTAATCCACCGGAAACTCCTCCTGTCAGAACAGAGAATAACAATAGGTACTTTCTATCCTACGTCAACTAAAAAATGATCACAATACAGGTTAAAATCTGCCGCTGAGATTACAGATATATATTACAGGACTCACCTTGAAGAAGAGATCTCTCTCTGCTGGGTGTTTCAGCAGCGTGTGAACCAATGAGTGGAAACTTTCCACTGTTCTCATGATTTTTACGTCCCTCCTCTGGGAGACAAAAGAGCAAAAATACACTCTTTGAGTGATAACATATCAAATATATCATCATCAAAACTTCAACTTTGTGACATTATTATATTTATTAAGATTATGCCATCAAGTTGTCTTTTGCATCACAATTAAGGTATGCAACTGCTGAAATTATCCACAGCTTTAAGTGACACAAAATCTCACAAACACAAGGTAGATTTAAAACATGGTTTAAGTAAAATGTGTCCTGGCAGTGAATGTGAAGCAGTGTGACAAAGAGCATAAAGAGTTTGCCCACAATCTGTTTACAATTACAAAAATGGCAATGCAATTTGTTGTGAGAATCTGAACATCAAATCTCATTTACCCCTGTGGCAGTTGACGAGGGGGACAGGGCAGCAGGGGCACGGATCCTCTCCAGGTGCGGCATAATCACCTTTTCATCGGGCTGTGTGCAGCACAGCTCCAAGATTAACTGAAGAAGAAAAAAATTAATCTTTGAACTGCTAGAGTTTGCTAACTTTTCTAATATATTTAATATGGCAAGTCTAGTCTGTTGCTGTGTTCAAGTGAAGTCGGAATAATCGGAATGATGACTTTCCCACTGTGAAAATTCACACGAACTGCTCATGTCTGAAAAACGACATTTTAAGCTGTATTCCACAGCAAATCGGAAGTCGATAATTCCACGTTGGTTTTTCCGACTTTCAATCTGAATGCTCTCAACACGCTAACTTTACAACCTCAAAGTACATGAACAAAACAAAGTCAGAAAAATGACTTTCCAACTCGGAAACTCCAAATTTCCGACATCACATGAATGCGGCATGTGTGTTTCACATGATCCTAGTCATGTTTCAACGGTCTTCCAGTGTATCCTACATATGTTTACATGTTTTGGTAATTTATGAATGTTTCTGACACAATAGCCGAAACAATTTATATTCAAAACTTTTCCAAAATATTCTGTTAATTCCAAACCCTTTCAGGTCTGGAAACCACTTTTTCTAATTTCATCATTTTTACATGAATTTAATGACTGTGGGAGCATCATTAAATCTCACCCGTCCTCTCAGTCCCAGCGCCAGCTTGCCCTGGTGCCTCACGGTGAGCAGCCCGGGGACGGTCTCACAGGCTGACGTCACAAACTCCTCCACAACCCCATACTGCATCACATCCCTCTGCTTCATCACTTTCCAGAGAGCCGCGGATACCAGGCGCACAGGCGGAGCCAGGAGCTGAAGTGCAGCAAAAGGAAGGCTGGCACCTTCGCCGGAGACAAAGCATGGTGCAGAAAGAGTTAACTTACTGGCGTTTGTTGTTTGTAAAAATCAGCAAAAAAAAAAAAAGTTAAAAGATAATTATCTGAAAAGAAGTTGTTTTTTTTGGGGGTTTTTTTTTTAAAAAAAAGGAAATAAATGAGCTGAAAAGTATTTTAAAGTATTGTTAATGTGGTAATTTCCTTCCTTCCTGATACTTTTGAAAGAAACAAAAAGCAATTTTCTCAGTCTTCAAAGCCTCAAAAAGCTAGTGTATCACATGTTGAAGGCAAAAACTGATGTCCATCCAGGTCTCAAAGGGTTAAGCTAAAGAGTAAATGGGTGAGTGTTTGTGTATTTAAAGGCACTTAAAGATGACATTCATAGGAGTTCTTCTGTTTTTATGATACTTGATACTACATGATACTTGTTTTAATGTCCTTTAAATGTGTGATGTCTTGTTTTGAAATGCTGGATTTTCCACCAAGCATCCAGAACTATATAAGTAGAAATAAGTACCAGCACAAAGTATGTTAAAAATATGAAAATAGTGATAATAAAAACAATTAGCTCTATAATGTAAATATTAAACTATACAATGTTTCACAAATTAAACAAAATTAGTGAAAGGTGACAAAAAATGAACTGAAATATAGTTTAAAATAAGAACATTAAAACATTTCCAGAAAACCATATGTATAATTATTATAATCTAAAAAATATATACGTATATTTACGTATACATATATGTATTTGCTACGATTTATTTGGGTCATTTCCTTTTTCTTCTTTTTTTTATTACTTGTCTTCATTTTTTAGTATATTCAAGAAATTCAGTTGGGATTTTTTTTCTAGTTTCCTAATAATTTTCCTCCTATTTTTTTTTTTTTTTTTTTTTTTTAATTTTCAAGTAATATTTTTGTACTTTTCACAAATTTCTTGCGAGTTTTTGGGTCATTTCATCTTTCGTTGCTCATTGCCCTCTTCCAGTGATGCAGATATAGCCAATATGCTCTTGTTTTAAAGGGTTAAAGTTGCACTGCTGGCTCCAACCTGATCAATGAGTCTCTAAACACCTGTCCAACTAATCGACTAATCAACCCAGCTGTGTCTCTCAAATGACACATTAAACGCTACTTGCTTTGAAACTCATCTGCAACAACCTAAATTCATACTTATTGAACGTGGAGTGTGTTTAGGCTACTACAGTGTGTGTCAAAAACAGAGAAAATCGAGTTTTAACGTCGTCCAAGCTGTTAAAACTTACCATTTTGGTTGGGTTTTCTTGTAGCCATACCGCTCAGTCAGCTAACGCTAAGCTAGCGGGGTGGACAAGTTGACGTTAAGAATCAAACGTTAACGTTAAAGTTAGCTTAGCAGCTTGGATACATTACTTCAAAACCGACACAGACTGAGAGTTTACCCTGATACGCGTTTAGAAAATGCTGTTAAGACTGTGTTTACTGATTCCGGTGGTTGTTTTACCCGCTAGAAACAAAGCTAACAACACTTCTATCAAAACTTCTGCTTCTCATCCTCCCGCCCTTCACTGCTACCGCGTCAGTCTCCTCAAATATCCGCGCGGGTGTGCCGGATTGGCGGTGCTTAGCGGATTCAGAGTGAAAGACTACGGTTCGAACGAGGAAACCCCGCCCTCGCGCGCACTCGTATGTCCCAAAACAAGCACCACCAAAGTTGCTTAAAGGATATGACGTAATGGTTGCTGTTCCGACAGACGTTTTTTGGCTGAGTTTTCATACATCTATTATTATTATTATATTATTATTATTATTATTATTATTATTATTATTTATTTATTATTATTATATTATTATTATTGCCGTTATTTTGTGTCTCTTTTTAGTTGTTATTCTTTGTAGTCATTTTTTAAAAATCTAGTTTAGGTAGTTTTGTGTTTGTTTTACTTACTTTGTTTCTTTTTTTGGTTGCTTTGCCTCGTTTGTAGTTCTTTTGTGTCTCTGTTATGTAACTGTGTGGCTTTTTGTAGTCATTTTTTGTCTGTTTTTGGTTATTTGTGTTCCTTTTTGTAAATATTTTGTGTCTCTTTGAGGTCAATTTGTGTATTATTTGGTTGTTTTGTGTCTCCTGTGGTCATTATGTGTCTCTTTTTTAATTATTTTGCCCTGTTTGTAGTTATTTTGCACCTCTATGATGTCGTTTTGTGGCTTCAGGTGGGCAGTTTTTTGTCTTTTGTGATCATTTTAGGTGTCTTATTTTTTGTTTTGTGTGTCTTTTTTTTGGGGGGGGGGGGGGGGGGGGGGGGGGGGGCGTGACAGGTAGGTATGACCTTATATTTCACCACAATTTGAGTAAAATATTTTTATATATAACTTATATATATATATATATATATATATAACTATATATTTACTCAGAAGCCTAAAGACAGATAAATTATAGCCAATATTTCAGCTGATAAGTAACAAGACATTGCAGTACAGGAATAAAATCTTTTACAGCATTGACCTCATATGTATATTATCAGTCAGGATATAAAGGTAAAAACTCTGCTCGTCAGCAAGGATGTCTCTCTCTCACACACACACACACACACACACACACACACACACACACACTCTCTCTGTCTCACACACACACACACACACTCACACACAGACACACAGACACACACACACACACACACACACACACACACACACACACACACACACAGGCGAGATGAACTTTGCCATGTACTGTTCTGTATCTGAGTAATCACCAAGTTCAGGGCAAAGTCCAGCTGCTGGGTCAAACACGAGCTGTACTGACATTGTCAGACACCAAAACACTTCACGAAAAAATAAGTCTGTTTGAAGGGACGACAGGAGACTGACGAGCATGGACACAACATCGACATTTATCAAGTAAGTCAAGGATTAGTTTTGACCTGTTGACATTGTACATCTTTGCCTTGTGGTCCCTTCGCTTGATCAATCAAAATATTGTGTGGCTGTTGGAGCCTCAAAAAAATCACTCAGTGTACATGTAATTTTATATCAGATGTAAATAATAACATTTAAAGATGCATGAATTCCATTTAGCTGCTGTTCAGTTTCAGGATACTGTTACTTTATGTATCAGCTCACTGGGACACTTAATTTTAATTTTCTTGAGCTACATTCGCACACGCCTTTAACATGTTTTTTATCCTGTGAAACTTGAGAAAAATGATTTGATGTTTTCAGAAACATGGCAGGAAATGCAATGAGCAACTTGGCAAGATTTTTTTTTAAGATTTAGAAAATTATGTTTTATTTTTTTCAATAATGGTTTTAGGGTAAAATGTCAAGAGACACACTTTGAACTATCAAAATTAAATATTTAAAATTATTTTACAGAATTATTATACTTCTAAGCACTTTTTTTCAGGTAATCTCACTTTTTTGTTATTGTTTTCTGTGTTGTTTTTTTTGTATTTGTATTTTTTTTAACTTTCCTGTGTGTTTTTTTTGTTGGTGTTTTTCTTTGGGATTTTTGAGGTGTTTTTTGTGTACGTTTTACTAATTTTTGCTTATTTCAAGGTCATCTCTTTGTTTTTGAAGGAAATCAATCCATTAGCCCACGTTTTAGAGATTTAAATAGATGACTGATCAAAATGTCTGCAGTTAAAAAATGCCAGATTTTAATCTCCTCTCTTTCTGGTCCAGATCTGTGACCAAGCGAGTGTGGTCTCCTCCACAGCGGCCCTTCAGAGTGTGCTGTCACCACAGGGAGACCAGGAAGGGCATCACAGCTGGGACCCTGGAGGAGCTGAAAGAGAGGGTGAGAGTGACTGTAACACAGAAATAATGGACATACTTTTAGTTTATTTGCATTTTTTTAGATATATATTTTTTTTATTCTGATATGTTGGCATACAAAAAATACAGATTGTATGTACTTAGATGAACATTTCCTTATATTTAAACTTCTAAATAAACAAAAATAAATAATTACAAATAAAAGTATGGTATAAAATATATGGTAAAAAAAAGGAATTGTCTATGCTATTTAATTTTTAAAAAATTGAAATAAAAGTAATTTCAGAAAATAAACAAACAGCATAAAAAAAATAAAAAAATAAATGCAAATAAAAATTTTAAAAATCTGTTTAAAATGGACTGTAGAAAATAAAGTCAATTTAGCTGAATAAAAATAGAATTGCAGTATAATCAAAATACTTAAAAAGCATCGTATCAAAACATAAAATCTAATTGGGCTTTGCAAAATTTTTTAGAAAAGCAATTTGATCATCACAAAAAAAGTCAAGCGTGTGCTTACAATGTCTGTTAAAGGGTTAAATGGACAAACATGAGGGGTCTTGATACACACTCTTGTAAGGGGTCCTAGTCTTAAAAAACATTGGAAACGGTTGCGCTTGTGCACATAAATCCAAAGTTATGTGAATCTGTCGTAGGTGTGCCAGGCCCTGCTGCTGTCCCTGTCTGCACTGTCTCTGTCTCTGGTTTGTGAGGAGGACGGCACGGAGGTGGACTCCGACGAGTTCCTCATGACGCTGCCTGACAACACCACGCTCATGGCCCTGGAGCCTGGACAGACGTGGAGACCACAGCCGGTGTGTTTGACCGCAGAGGTTAAATGTTATCATTATATCGCCTCAGATGTGTGTGTGTAATAAGATGCCGTCTCTGATCTCCCAGGGTGCGGTCGTGTCCAGGTCTCAAGACCGCGACAAGCCTCGGACCGGGAGAGACATCGCACGTGTCACCTTTGACCTCTACAGGATGAGCCCAAAAGACGTCTTTGGCTCGCTGAGTGTGAAGGCCACGTTTCAGGGTCTGTACTCTGTGAGCGCCAACTTTCAGTGTCTGGGGCCCAAGAAAGTCCTCAGGTAAGTCAGGAGGGGAGAGGTCAGCACAAAAGAGGGATTAACCATTCAGCAGGGGGAAAATACACCCCTCAGAGCAGAGGTGGATGAAATATTCAGCTCCTTTACTTACTTTTCACGCTGTGAAAATACTCTATTACAAGTAGTACCAAATGCAGAAAAATCTTTTTTAAAAAAACCCAAAACAAACTCATCCAAAGAACTGCTTTAAAAAAAAATAGACGACCTCCCAAATTATTGAAAAAATAGAAAAAAAAGGTATGAGGTTGATTTGTAATTAATAAACATATTTAAAAAAAAAAAAAACATTACATAAAAAAAAAAAATCAAAATTATTTTTAAAAAAAATCTAATCAAAATCATAAACAAGAGGGAAAAAAACCCAAACTCAAAATTATTTTCAAAAAGAAAAAAGATGCTGTTTTGTGACGTCGCATAAGAAAATAAATCGCAATAAGCTTTTTCAAATGCCAAAATGACAGCGACAAAAATGAATCATTTGATGTGACTTGAGTAGGCTTTAATAATGGAGCATAAAAAATCACGCTGATGAGAATTTATCTTGTTTTTCAGAGAAGCCCTGCGTGTAGCCTCCACCCTCCTACATGCCGCTGGACACCTGCTTATCACTTCCGCCTCCATGATTCGACGCATTATCGAAGGCGCTGATCTTTGGCAGCCACAGCGGACAGAATACAGCGCCAGCTGGAACTGACGGGCCCGAGAGATACATATTCAGCTGTAACATCTGATATCATTGACTGAAAGAGTTACTAAGGTGTTTTTAAACCCGAATTCTGTTTTCCAATGTTTTTGTGTCAAAGTGACTGAAAGTGAAGTTAAAGAGAATATAGAAAATCAGCTCTGAAATTGCTATTGTCAAACCCACCAGACTCCATATAAAAAATCAGTTATTTTACAATCCTAAAAACACTTCATTCAAATTTATCAGAAACAAAATAAAACTCACAAAGACCCGTCTTGGTTCGTCTTTCCGCTGTTCCAACAATCACAAACTCTGGCTTGATTGAAATAAAGCCTCAATTCAGCCGGTGAGATGTGAGAATATGCTGGCTCCATGCACGCTAAAATGACTTTTTTATTTATATGGAGTCTGGTGGGTTTGCAAACAGCAAACTCTGGCTGTTTTCTGGGATATTACTCTTAAAGAAAAGGGCTTTTTTGGCAGAACCATCTGTTAAGGTGGTATCTGTCAATGTTAACAGCAATAGTCTTATGCGGGGTGATTGTATGACTGTGTACCTTATTCTCCCTTAAATATCTTGACTTTTCAGGTTATGAACAGACAAAAAATAATGGTAACGATTGAGTGCTAGAAAATGTCTTAAGTTTTATAGGGTTATTGTGCAATATATTCTTCATAATACTCAAAGAATATACTTTATTTTTGTTAATTTTTTTGTGTGAATTTTGCATTTGCAGTAGTGTCATCTTGTTAGTGGAATATACAGTAAGTTTCTTAAAAAATATCGATATTTGATACCATTTTCAAAACCACAGGGATATTAAAGATTGAGGGCAAAAACATTTAATTCTTTACTTTAACAGCAGAGAACAGCAGAACGACTGTTAGAAACAGTAATGAGACAGCAAGGCTTTGCAGCTGGTACTGATGAATCAATACTGTGGAAAATGAGTATTACAACTATATTAAATATTCAGAATCGATACATATTGATGAATCGGTATTTTTGACAATACTAGTTGGCAGTGGCTCTGAGATTAAAGGTGATAACAAGTCAATATTAAACATAACAGCGTCGAGAAACAAGTTGTCACTTATTTTTGAACGATTTGCCGGAACTGTTCACAACGAATGCGTCGTACTTGAAAAACAATAAAACCATCAGCGTAAAACTTCATACGCGCAACAGATAAGTATGTTTTGTGTTAAAAAACACGTTAAGAAACACCTCAACGACAATGTCGCTTAACCTTTTAAAAAAAACGGTCTTAAAGTTTAAAACGTCACTTAACTGCGTGATGCATCTTTTCAAACGTGAAGAGACGATTCGTGGTTATTGCCCTCAGGTGGATATGACGACGCGGACTGCGGCATCATTTCTCCACTGGAGGCAGACTTTCAACAGTTCTCACTCATTTCAAGCAACGTCTGCCAGGCTGGTTTTTCGGCGCCCTCACTGCTCGCCACGCGTAGCTTTGTCTTCACCAGCGCTTTCAGGTGCTGCTGGTACCTGACGTTAGCCAGCGCCTTGCTGTGCTGCTCCTCAGTCATCCAGCGTGGCTTTACTTTCTTCACGTAATAGCGCATGTCGCCGAACCACTGAACCAACGTGTGGCGAGGGATGTTGATAATCTTCGCCAGTCGGCTGTAGTCTTCGGCGTTTGGATACTGGCAGTGCGAGAAAGCCGCCTTCATCATCGCCAGCTGAGCCTGCGTCTTTGTGCTTAAGCGCGTCCGAGCGGGAGGCGTCGACGCCTCGGCCGCACGTGAACCCGGCTGCTGGGTGACGCCGAGTGACTCGTCTGCAACAAGAGAGATATCGAGCATTTCCATGAGCTCCTCTAGTTGGTTAAAATCAGTCACAGCGCCGTTGTGGTTTGACTCGGCGTGCACGTGTCCCTCCAGCTTAGCCTCCGTTCCTGTTTCAAGGGTACCTGAGGTGGACGTGGGAACGGCGTCTTCTCTTTTCAGCTGCTCTGAGTCTTGACTTTGAGACAGGAAGACGAGTAGAGGACTTCCACCCAGCGACTCGTCAGGCATCAAAACGCTCGTGTGCGCAGGCCTCTCTTGGATCGTCAGTAATTTTTTCTTTTCTTCCGTCCTTTTTCTTTCTCCGGTGGATTTTTTCTCTCTCAAATTCCTCACTTCCCGCTCTCTCCACATCACCTTCGTCCCGTCGCTTCTTTCGCTTCATTTCCATCTCGTCTGACGCTGTCACCTTTTTCCGCTTACTCTGAGTTTTTCCTTTGTCTTCGTCTTCCCTCTTGTCCTTATCTTTCTTCCCTGGTTGTTCAAGCTTCAATTTTGTTTCCGATTGCTCGTTAGCCATCTCATTTTCTCCCATCATCCCTCCCTCAGGTGCACTTTCTTCCTCCAAAACCTTCTCCACCTTCTTCCCAGCAGGCTGTTTTACCTCTCCTCTGTCCTTTTCCTTCATCCAGTTTTTTGCAGCTCTTCCTTTCCCCAATTCAACTTGAACTTCCTCCGAACGTTGTTGATGTCCTCATAGTCCCAGCTGATGCCGTATCGGAGCCTCTGTCCCATGAACCACACCTTCACCTGGTCCGGGTGCAGGGAGCAGCACTCCGCCAGCGCTGCCGTCTGGTTCTCTGTCAGGTATGGGAACTTGTCGAAGGCTTTGTCCAGCTCCGCGGCGCCATCCAGCCTTAGGTTGATCTCGCTCGAGCGCACCCATATGAGCCTCTGATCGTCAGAGACCAGGGGGAGACACAGAGCACCGTTCTGGTTCAGACTGAAAGCCATCAGGGCCATGTTCGTTTCTATGAGAGTCTCTTCGGGGGGGTCAGGGGTGTTTTGCCTGAACTCGGGGAATTCGCATCTCGCTTTTTGCATCATCTTTCTCATCTGTGAGAATGACTCCTGAAAAGAGCAAACAGAAGGGGTTAAGACACCCCAAATCTAAAAACCTGGAGTGTAGCGACTACGGGAACAAAATAAAAGTTGCTGAGAGGCTGAGGCTGGGCCTGGTCTGTTGTACAAAACGTTCAAAATGTTCAAAAAATGTAATAATGAAAAGGAATCAACTTATCAAAACTTAGCCAAAATAATCACAGCGATCAAGAAAAAGTGCAGCCAACAAAAATTACGGCGACCCACTTCACCCTCTCTTACGATCATCCTGACACAGGTGAAAAGCAGATACTCATTTAGATTATGAATGTAACTGCCCATATCTATGTGATCCAGCTCTCCCAATGACCACAATCATTAAACTAATAAATAATAATATCCCAAAACACACAAACATAAAACACACGTAACGATACCAAAATATAAACCATCCCAGTTCCCTTATTTCTAAATAAAGTAATCATTTAACTCACTTTAATCCTTCTTATTGCTATTTATGACAACAATTACTGTAAGAGGATATTCATTTATCACATATTTTTCTACAGTTTTTTAAAATTCTAAATGCTACTATTTTTTATCCACAAACAAAAAATTATCCAAGTCAAAAACAACATAAAAAAAATGTATAAAGTGTCAAGCTTTTGGAAAATTCCATGATTTTCTGCGATAAATCCCGACATATATGTATAGGTTTAATAATTTTGAATATTTCCAATACGGTCATTTTATTAAAATTGTAAGATTTCCACTTTTTTTTTCCATTTCTTACCAACATGGCACAGTGTTGTTTTAAGAAACAAATATATTATATGTATTATTTTTACTTTATCTATTTTATGACCAAAAAAATACATTTTTTTTAACCAGCTGGCATCATAATGTTTATGATAAAAGGGTTAATGTGCTGCAGACACTGATTTAACCTAAACTGAAATGTTAAATGCTTTTACTTAATGTTGTAATGCTGCAAATGAAAAAAAAGTCAATCAACTCAAATATTAAGTGTTAATTTCAAGTGAACTTGCTAAATCACTTACCAAATTACATCAGATTTAGACCATTAACTCTACTTTTTATTGGCTTTATTTAGATTAATGTTCAAATTAAGCTAACTCTAGCTAGCTGGCTAAATTCGCGCTAAAATTTGACGTGCTTATTCTTCATTTCCGTTAGTCTTACATGGATAACCCAGCTTTTGTAAACATATGGTAACCTTAAAAAGATATTGATTACCACACCTGATCGATTGATCCGCGTCTGTACCGGTAACTCTGTTAGCATTCACGGTAACGTTAGCTATTAAACGTTAGCGCGAACATAACGTTAGCTTGCTAAGTATGCTAACTGTTATGATAGAGTAAATTTAGCCAACTTTAGTTTTAGTCTTTTCTTCGGTAATATCAAGAAAACACTGAAACGCTCACTGACTTAAATTAAGGTTAATGAATATTTTGAGGATCTTACCTTTAGATGCACAAAAATGTCTTTCAGTGTGTATGAGGAGGATGTTGAACTGAAATGGTTCAGTCCATCCAGTAAAACCGTCCAGTGCATCCGGATAAAACAACAGCCAGAATACATAAAACAGCATCAAATAGCTTGTTTGTTTTTTTTTTTAAAAAAAAGGACCAAATGTCCCCAAATCCTAGAAATGTTCTAATATCCTAGAAACATCCTAATATCTCAGAAACTGCCGAAAAGCCGAGATATGTCCTAAAATCCTACATATATCCTACAGTTCTAGACATTTCCTAAAATCATATAAATGACCCCAAATTCTAGATATGTCCTAAAATCCAAGAAAATGTCATGTAATTTTAGAGAAATTCTAAAATCTTGGAAATTGCCTAAAAGCCTAGATATGTCCAAGTGCAATTTATGTACATACATTGTTTTTAAATATATATTTTATATATATACAGTAAATATATATATTTCTAGATTGTTGAGCTGTTGGCATCTTGTAACTTTATGTTTCTATTCTTGCACCTTATTTTTTTATTATTCAATATTTTTATATTTGTAATTACTTTTTACTATTGTTCGGTTACTGCTAATCCTGTATACCTCACAGCTGCTGTAACACTGCAAATCTCCCCACTGTGGGCTAATAAATGTTTATCTTATTTTATCTTAAAATCCTAGAAATGTCCTGTAATTCTGGAAACACCATAAATTACTAGAAATTGCCTAAAAGCCCAGATAGGCTATGTCCAAAAATCCTAGATATCTCCTAAAATCTTAGAAACGGCCTAAAACCTGAGAAATGTCCATTAATCTGAAATTTGAAAAAAATCGGATGATTATGTCTGTTTTTACAGTTTCTTGCTATGATAAATGGCAATTTTTAAACAGGTTTGGGGGCTCAGATCATATTTAAAATTAATATTTTTAATTTATTTCCCTTTAAATTTAAAAACATAAATCCCTCTTAAGTGCTTAAAAATGATTCGACATGCCTTCCCCGTTTTTCACCACTGCCTCATAAATAATGAACAGTCCCTAACCCCTCTAAAACAGTTTGTGCAAAAGCTAAGCTCTACACCCAGTTAATTATTTGAGCTGGGTGTGGATTTTATCTGTTGTAAATGATTAAACTTTATTGAATGATAAGGTAAGATAAGGCTTTTTTATGAGCAGTAAAGGGGAGCGAGTGACACAATCATCCTGCAGTTTTTTTTTTTAGGAAATGAAACTGCTGGTGAGCACCTCAAGCTATCGCAGCAGTCTCTGAGGGACCAGCGACAGGCAAACAGCTAATTCGAGGCCATTTCCAAACATTAAATTCCGACTCATCTTTTGTTTACAAGAACAACCTGAGAAGTTTATTTGACAGAAACACAAAAGCGATTGATTTCAAGATATTTTTGCTCCTGAAAACATGTCTGGCAATCTGCAAAAGAACCGACAAGTTGTGTTCTGCGACGTGTGCCCAGAGGAGGACAGGAAACCGGCACGGAAGACCTGCACGAAGTGTGAGATCTCCATGTGCGTCCAGCACCTCCAGACCCACCTGACCACTCCTGTGTACCCTGCAAACTCATCCTCTGACTGAGCCGATGGCCTCAGGGGATGCAGGATTAGGAGGAACCACTAAATGCCCCCAGCATGGCAAACTCCTTGAGTACTACTGCATGGATGACATGGTCTGTGTTTGTGTTTCCTGCGCCATTGAGGGCCAGCACCGCCTGCACAACATGAAGACGTTCCCCACAGCCCACAAAGAGCTCCTGGAGAAGCTCAGCGCTGAGCAGCAGGACTTACAGGTGAAAACTGATGATGAGACTTTGAATCTGGAAAAGTGGGAGAAGAGTGAAAGAAAGAAGCTGGCTCGCTCTAGTGTGAGTCTCATCGGGGGCTGTGACTAACCTGCGAGACACTGCACTGACCAGTGTCCAGAGTTCAGTCTCTGCTCGTGTGGTGTCCATCAATAGCAGCAAGAGCAGCATCCAAGCAGCACAGAAGGAGAAGGACACCTTCAGGTTCCTGCAGATGTATTCTCAGGTGCATCAGGATATAGAGAAGGCCAAGGCTGCGGATCTGAGGAAAGGGTTGGAGCCTGGCACTGAGCGGGACAAGCTGGTTCAGGAGATAAGACAGACTGGTGAAAAGATAGTGAAGCAAGCAGGCCACTTCTTGGAATCCCTGTTGACCCTGGTTGACCCAGAAAACCACCAGAAGCTTGATGATACTTTTTTGGACCTGACCTTTGATCCACGGAGTTTGGGCCCCGGCATTTCCTTGTCCAGAGACAAGAAGAAGGTTTTCTACAGCAGTGGGCTGGGGAAAAGTTCTGCCTACATGTTTCCCATTGAAAGTAAACAGCCTTTTCCTGACTGTTGCAGATGGGTGATCGGCCTCTCCAAACACTGTGACTGGACCATTGGTGTGTGCGACCAAAAATATGCGAAGGACCTGAAAGATGGAGACGTCTATGGACTGTGCTGCAAAGGTAACCAGCTCAGCTCTGTCATAACAGAGTATATAGAGGCTGTATATTCATCTAGATCTTTTAATAAGCCAAGGAAGCGGATCACTGCGACGCGGCCAATGACGTTCCTTCAGCCGATCGACCTTCCAGGTAACACTGTGGCAAAACAAATCGAGCGACCGCAGAAAGTGGAAGTGGTATGGCGCTTTCCAGACTCATTAATGTTCTTCAGCGTGATCGGCCAGAACCAGAGAACGAAAATAGACACAATAACCATCACCTCCATCTTTCGGGGCCTAATTCCTTTTGTGTGCTTGGAGGTGGAAGAATCACAAACGAGCTCAAATAAGCCAAGCACAAGCAGACATGGAGCTGATTCATTTCCATCTCAACCACTGTACCAGAAACACTGGAAATGCTCGTGTGGGAGGGTCTACAATGAGACCAATGATGCATACTATCACGGAGGTTACACTTTCAAAAAGTCTTTGCAGGCCAAATGTACTTGTGGAGAAGTTATCGGCGCCCTGTGCATCACAGAGGTGCTTTGCGAACTCCTGTAATGGACCGCTGAGTTGTTTTCTACAGCTCAAACATTTACATTTTCACATTTCACATCACATCATACAACACAGATCTGTTTAAAAAAAAACGCTTGAAATGGACAAACTACAGATAATGTGTAAAGTGAAACCTTAACCAATACTCATCATTTAAAACCCCTCATGTGTGGGCAAGTTCTGATCAAATTCTAAGTCCGGCTGAGTTGCTCATTTCTGATACAGGAAACGAAACTTACCCTACAGCCTAAGCAAATCTAACACAGTGGCTGCACCCACATCTGTCTGACTCCACCTCCTGAATGTTTGGTTTAGCAGAAATTGAAACTGTTGCGCAGTGCTGCTGTGGCAGAGTATTCACACCACACCGAGAGACCAGAAACAAGAAAACTACATTTAGAAAATCAGATTTCATTTGCAGTTTTTTCTACCAAAACAGAGACAACCAAGGAGACTGAGCAACAGGAACAACAAGAAGGATCCTGAGGACTTTCAATAGGAAATAATTTTCAAAACATTTTTTAACAGGACTTCCTGCTTTTGAAAACATGTCTGACAATCTACTAAAGACCCGCCAAATTGTCTACTGCGACATGTGCACAGAGGAGGACAGGAAACGGGCACGGAAGACCTGCATGAAGTGTGAGATGTCCTTGTGCGTCCAGCACCTCCAGACCCACCTGACCACTCCTGTGATGCTGCAAACTCATCCTCTGACCGAGCCTATGGCTTCATACAGCACCACTAAATGCCCCCAGCATGGCAAACTCCTCGAGTACTACTGCATGGATGACATGGTCTGTGTTTGTGTTTCCTGCGCCATTGAGGGCCAGCACCGCCTGCACAACATGAAGACGTTCCCCACAGCCCACAAAGAGCTCCTGGAGAAGCTCAGCGCTGAGCACGAAGACTTACAAGTGAAAACTGATGATGAAAATGTGAGTCTGGAAAAGTGGGAGAAACGTGAAAAGGAGAAGCTGGCTCGCTCTTGTGAGTCTCATTGGGGCTGTGACTAACCTGCGAGACACTGCACTGACCAGTGTCCAGAGTTCAGTCTCGGCCCGTATGGTGCCCATCAATAGCAGCAAGAGCAGCATCCAAGCAGCACAGAAGGAGGAGGACACCTTCAGGTTCCTGCAGATGTATTCTCAAGTGCATCAAGATGTGGAGAAAGCCAAGGCTGTGGATCTGAGGAAAAGGTTGGAGCCTGGCACTGAGCGGGACAAGCTGGCACTGGAGATAAGACAGACTGGTGAAAAGATAGTGAAGCAAGCAGGCCACTTCTTGGGATCCCTGTTGACTCTGGTTGACCCAGAAAACCATCAGGAGCTTGTCAATACAAGTTCAGACCTGATGTTTGAGCCATGGAGATTTGGCCCCGGCATGGCGCTGTCCAAAGACAGGAGGAAGGTTTTCTACAGTGGTTTGCTCGGTCAGTGCTCTGCCACTCTCCTAATCCGTAGTACTCGGTCACCTCCTAACTTTCAGAGGTGGGTTGTCAGTCTTTCCCAAGACTATGATTGGACCATTGGGGTATGTGACAAACAGTCTGCACATAACTTGATGCATGGAGACACCTATGGTCTGTCCTGCAAAGGCAACCAGCTCAGCTCCCCAGAACTGACTATGTTGATTGTTCTGCCACATCAGGAAGTGCAGCTAGATGGTTTCTGTGGCAGAAAAATGACACGGCCGAAACAAAGAAGAAGAAACGCAAGGTTTCTTCAGCATTAATCCCACAACAGGGCAAAAATGAAGATGAGGCCCTACCACGACCCAAAGTGGTGGAGGTGTTTTGGGACTTCGAGACTTCTTCGCTGTCCTTCTTCAGGAGAACCGGACAGTACCAGAGGGAAGAAATAATCACAATAAAGATGAGTCACAACACTCAGGACCTGACCCCCTTTGTTCAAGTAGCAAAGGAAAATGCCCAAATTACCCCCTCCAGCAGTTGGAGGTGCTCCTGTGGGGAGACAAACTACAAAGACAAGACAGGACTGTATGTATACAGGAGTGGAAGACAACGCTACTCTCTCCAGGACACTTGTTCCTGTGGAGCTTATGTTGGTGACATAACCATCACAGAGGTGGTTTGTGAACTCCAGTAACGGGGACCCTGCTGATCATAGCTAAACATTACACAAAACTAAGAAATGCACGGCTACAAATATCTACAGTAATGACATCTTTTGCTTTCATTTAATCAGTATAAATATTATTGATTAGTGTTAAGTTGCTTTCAAAATGAAAATATAATGCTTTGAGTGCAAAAATCTGTGATAAGTCAATGCTGTTATTGTGTTTAGTGTACCAAACATAATTTAGCTACTATAAGAAATGTAACATTTTGAGCTAAATATCTTTTCATGTTGGTGATTTTGTTTTGAGAGTCGCTTATAATTCATAAAAATACGTTATTATGTTTTTTTGGTCATGTTTCTTGAAATGTTTGTACTGTCTGGCAGCCAGTTGATGGTGTTTGTCTCCACCTGCTGGTCGTGAGGCGTCATTGCATTCACAATGTACAGAACTTGTATTGTAATTGATCTGATTAACAATAAAACCAGTAAAAATTTACAATATGGAATGTTTTTATTGACTGATTAAAACAAGTGAATTTAGAAACTGCATTATATTTTAAATTTTGCCATTTGTATATCAGTGACAGTAAGAAAATAAAACAACACAGATCTGTTAAAAAACCGCTTGAGATGGACAAACTACAGATAATGTGTAAAATGAAACCTTAACCAATACTCATCATTTAAAACCCCTCATATAAAGGCTGTAATAAATCATACATTACTTCATTGTGCACATCACTTACATAAGACAAACACAAGTTTTGGTACTTATCAGGAGCAGCCAGAGCCAAACTCCAGAAAAGCTGCATATATCTTTAAATTACATAAAACAGCACTTTATTGCTATGTACTGCATGTGCTCTAGTAATGTAATCATTTACCATGTCCTGGTCCATATATAAATTCTCCAAAAATCTAATTCACCTACTATTTAAAAAGAAAAAACAGCTTCAACTTGTGTATGACTCTGAGGTTTCAAAACATATCTAATGAACAATTAAGGAAACTAAATGTTAGACTCTTTATAGGATACTTTTGTATTTTTTCAACCTGGACCCTATTTTCCCATGTTTTTGTGTCCGCGTGCCTAAAGGGAACTACAATTTTTGAAATGAGTGAATTTTTAAAAACCTTTCGCTAATCCAGTCTGTTCGTTATGGTGTCTAAGCAACCGAGCTGGCAACAGATATGATGGAGAGAGATGAGCTCTTACATCGGAGAGATGTCAGTCATTCTACTTGAGGTTTCTACCATTTTTCCCTGTTAAAGGGTTTTTTGGGGGGAAGTTTTTCCTTGTCTGCACTGAGGGAGGACAGAGGGACGTCACATGCTGTCGAGCTCTCTGAGGCAAATTGTGATTTGTGATACTGGGCTTCATAAATAAAAACTGAAAGGGAGATGTAAAATCTTGGTTGGAATGAAAATAGGGTTGACTATATTTGAAATTTATAACAATGTCGGAACTTGTGTGGGCGTTACTTTTTATTTTGCAGATCTTTCGTTCTCTATAGCTATTGTCTAAATGTTGTTATTCTATGTCAACTTGACATAGCTGGCATGAGACAACTGCAGGACAATGAAATTTGGTTGACTTAAAACCAACAAAATACTGATGTTGGTTTTGGCTGTATCCCTACACTCGACATCACAACATAAGTTCAACCCACTTTTCCACATAGTTGAAATCAGCTATATATCCAGCCATGACCACTTTTTTGTTTCTGTAAAGATCTTTGTCATGGGTTGTCAGAAACTATTAATAACAATATGAACCTGAAAGTGGCAAAAACAAGCACTTTGAAATGACATAAATTTGTCCAAATGAATTAAATTGCAGCTTGTTTTGTTGTGCAACTGCAGTTCTCTCTCTCAAAACTTCAAAAATTGTTGACACTTAGATACAAAAAAAAAAAAAAAAAATAGGGTCCAGGTTGAGAAATAGTTAGGTTTCCCTTTAAATCTCAAATTACAGATAATTAAAGTGCAAAACTTGGAGAGATGGAATGATTGAATTTCTAAAAACACTTCAGTTCGCTGCATTCATATTAAGGACTTTCTAAATCATTTAAGACGTGTGCTTTAAGTGTGCATGTGTGAGGAAGGCTTGCAGTATGATCTCGGCACGAGCAGGCGCGTTGTAGATTTTGTTTATATCTACAACAGATTTGCATAAAAAGAACAACTAAAGACCTTGAATTGGAATAACAAGACAGCAGACACGCAGAGAGCTGACTGCTCAGGCTTTCATCTTACCGTCTATAAACACTCGGGCCCCTGAAACACTTCGGAGATTTTATGAAAATAAGTAACATTCAGAAAACCCAATATACTAAAATTGCATTGAACCGTAGCTTATGCAAAGAAAACAACTAATTGGGGTGATAAAATGACAGTATTTGAGTATTATGTCAACGCACAAACAGCATCTGTGTGTCAGACAGGCAGTGTTGCGGACTTATCCTTCGATCTGAAGCGGGATCCAGCTGCACGCTCAGCTGTCGTTGCCGAAGACGGTGTTGAGCTGTTGGGTGACCCTGATGAAGGTGGTCCTGCGGCTCAGCTCCTTCAGTTTTCCTGCCCCGACGTAGGTGCAGGTGGAGCGGACCCCGCCCAGGACGTCTCGTATTGTCACCTCTACTGGACCTTTGTAAGGAACTTCGACTGTCTTCCCCTCTGACGCTCTGAAGGTGATAAACAAACTGCGATTTCCCTCAAAGGAGTAAGCAACATAGACCACAAACACATGAGAAAGATGGACATTTTTTCCCACTTACACACCAAAACAACTCTCACCTGTACTCAGCCACGCCCCCTGAATGCTTCTTCATCGCAGTGTCGGAGCTCATTCCATAGAACAGCTTGTATTTCTTGCCGTTTTTCTCAATAACCTCTCCCCCGCTTTCTGAGTGGCCGGCGAGCATACCGCCCAGCATCACAAAGTCCGCTCCAGCGCCTGACAGCAAAGAGAGGAGTTTGTTTTAACAGAAAGAAGTCTCACTGTGGTTGGAATTTGAGTGCAGTTTAAAAAAAAACACTAAAATCTACCAAAAGCCTTTGAGACGTCTCCGGGACAAGTACATCCCCCATCCTGTGTGTAAAAGAAGAGAAGACAAAACACAATGTTATGAGTGTGATGGTGTGGTTATCAGAGCTGCACGTACGCTCTGGACACGAGATAACACATTCTCAGGCTGAAATACACATCTGACAAAACACACTGACCGTGGGAAGAGAGGAGAGCACGGGGAGTTCGGTGTTGCGCACAGGCACCTGCTCAACCTTAATTTTATGTGGCTGAACAATGAAAACCATGTGGAAATGATCATTAACTCCCCAGATTATCAGAGAAGAGAGTCACTCACAGAGATGATGTGGCCGCCCAAACCGTGGGCTGCGTCCGCGCACTCGATCACAGCGCTGAGCTGCGGGTACCCCACCCCCGTCTTCTTACGGGTGGTACACACAGAGCCTGTAGAGGAAGACACGAGGGCGACAGATGACTCGACAGATTTCAGGTCTGCACTCAATGATTTGCGAACTGGGAACAGCACATGCAAGAACTGTTTGTGGTCTTTTTGATTTTTGAGTGTGCCAAATAAATGGGAGTTGCTACACAGCAGACACAGAAACGTTTATCAGATAGTATTAATGACGTGCAGAAACGTGTTTTTACCTGGTCCAATTCCTACTTTGATGATGTCAGCGCCAGCCAGGATCAGCTCCTCCACCATCTCTCCCGTCACCACGTTTCCTGCCTGAGCAAAATAAAAATAGTATTTTGTTTTATTGATTACTTATCAAAGAAAATACATTTTCCCTTTTCAGCCCCACGTGCATCAACTGACCATTATAGTGTGAGAGGGGAACTTCTCCCTGACGTCTTTGACAAAGTGAACAAAGTGTTCGGAGTAGCCGTTGGCCACGTCGACGCAGATATACTGCAGCTTTGGCACCGCCGCCAAGATGGCTGAAATCTTGTCAAAGTCCCCTTCCCCGGTCCCTGTGCTGACGGCTACATTCTGGGAGAGAAACGACTTGTGTTACAGTAAACATAACCATTAATAAACTCCCTGACAAAAAGAGTTAAATGATAATTAACACTTTTGTTTACCTCCAGGCATTCAGGATTCTTTTTTGCAAACTCCGACCAGTCATCCACGGAGTAATGTTTGTGAATTGCGGTGAAGAGAGTGAACTAAAGGGAGAGAAAAAGAAAGACAGAGCAATGAGTGACATAATTTAGCAATGACTCGATCTGGACTTCACCGTACTTGCAGACTCGTGGACTTTGCGGGTGCACTCACGTTGAGTGCACGCGTGCTGAGGGCTTTTTTATGCATATGTATAATTGTGTTAATGCGCTTTACATTTATTTTAGCACATTTTTGTCGTGCTAATGTGTTGGACTGCTTACACAGACACTACAGTGAGTGGAAAATGCATGTTTTTGAAACTTTTATTATGTTGTAGTGTTAGTAGTAGTAATATACAAAGTCTGGCTTTTTATTCATGTGCTTGTGTATATGTGTGTGGTGGTGGAGATTTCGGTTGTACTGTGTTGTATGAATGAACTGTGTTTTGTTTTTCTGAAAAGTACTATACATGTATATTCTGATCATAGTGTTTATTTAATGCAACGATTAAATTTAGCTTCTCTGTTTTAACTGCCTCCGACAACATCCAACAACATATAATTAACTCTATGTGCTCTGTGAAACTATTTGTGAATAATAAGCGATTTATGCTCATCCTGTGTAATGCACGACCTACTTTGTGCAAAGCCAGGGCCATCTCAAAGGTCCCGACTGTGTCCATGTTTGCAGCGATGATGGGGATCCCTCTGTAGCTGCCCTTGGAGTTCCTGAAAGTGTAGCTCCTCAACAGGTCTACCTGTGACAGGAAAGAACATTAAGACATTAGAAACACACATTTATATTTGATGTATCAGTTGATATGACATGCTACATAAGTTCTTATGTTATTTAAGTTTGCACAACAGTTTTTAATATGTTTGAATAGTTTATAGTCGTGGACTATGCTACTGTTATGTTATGTTATATTTACTGTTATTTCTATGTCAGGATACAGGTAGATCAGGATTTTTGATCTTTACAAAAGGAAAAAGAACAACTGAGACACCTTATAGTCTAAATGGACTACGACAGGGAGACTCAACTCAGGAGGCCAGGGGCCAGTCGCAGCAGCCCCATAAGTTTCTAGGATTTTGGGACAATCTTAAGATTTCTCAGATTTTTTAAACATTTCTCGGATTTTTAGAATTTTAAGACATTTCTCAGATTTTAAGCCGGTTCTATGATTTTAGAGAATTTCAAGGATGTTTCTAGGATTTTAAGACATTTCTTGTATTTTAGGATGTTTATAGTATTTGAGGACACAAGGGGCTTAGATAGGACCTCTGTCCACATTGTCCACTGGCACTTTTTCTGACAACCAAGTTTTATTTTGATGCTTTTGAATTCACTCTGGTACCTTTTTCATGCTAAAAGTACAAAAACAATTCCCAGTGTGAATCGATTTATTTTTATTGTGAATTAGAAAATGGTTTTGGGACCACCCAGCACCCTATCGTGAGCCAGATTTGGCCCACGAGCTGTTAGCTGAATATTACTGGCTTCGGCTCTTCCGTATGTTAAAACAGCCACTATAAATACTGAACGTAATACTTAAACAGATTTGCTCTAACTAGCAAAAAAATACTTTGGCAATTATTCATAATATGTTACTGCAGTCACAGGGCAGCAGGAGTCTTTATTTTACATATGTAGGTTTGTGGCTAAAGGGCTTGAAATTTCTAACCACCAGATGGTAAAATGTGAATGAGGGCTGATAGTTTTCTCCACTTTAATAACTCCCAAATGGATGCTCAGATATCCTTCACAGGGATACCTAAAGGTTCAGATAATGGAAACATCTGTATTTAGGTCAGTGGGGTGTAATGTGGAAAAAAAAATCCACAGCTGGACACCTACCTCACTCCTTGACTTGAGTGTGCTGCGCTTTGGACGGAGGAGCACATCCTTAAAGTCCAGCTTGATGTCATTCTCAATGCGTGGCATTTTGAGAACAGGATAAACAGGATGTACAGGTTGTGCAACAGAAAAAAAGTGAAATGGAACAGTTTATCCTGTGAAAGATTAAAAAAAACAACTTTTAATTAACAGTTTTGAAGAAAGTAAATTCAGTGGTCAAAAATCAAAATAATGACACAAGTGGGTACAAGCC
Organism: Plectropomus leopardus; assembly: GCF_008729295.1. Taxonomy (NCBI): domain Eukaryota; kingdom Metazoa; phylum Chordata; class Actinopteri; order Perciformes; family Serranidae; genus Plectropomus; species Plectropomus leopardus. The sequence continues at coordinate 17,175,376 of NC_056485.1, read as the reverse complement.
AGACAGACAAAAATCCAATGAAATAGACACAAATATGAACACACAGGAGCTAACCTAATAAGTTACTGATCAGTCTTTGAGAAATTTTTGAGAAATAGTATCAAATCGTGTTCTTTGATGGAAATTTTATTGCCCAAATATCTTTGGAGTTTGGATTAAGGATTTTATTTTAATTTATTTTTTAATTTAGTTTTTACTTTTTGTTAACAGTTTTGTTAACACACAACACCCTGAGTTTTGTGGACAAAACTCAGTGTTCAATCTAAAAATGTATAAAATAAAAATACTGACACAAGTAGGAACAAACCCAGACAGGAAATAAAATAAAATAGACACAAGCATGAACACAAACGGGGGTTTACCTAACTATTTTTACAATAAAGCTATAGGATTAACATAGTAGTTATGGTTAGTTTTTTAATTACATATTTTGAGTTAGATATTGATTTAAGATGTATACCTAATTCTGATTTCTTTAAAATATTATTTTATGAATGTAAAATTTAGCTAAAATAATGAGTGAATCTATTATATAATACTCATTCTTGGAGAAATTTGCATTTTTTGAGTATTAGTAACAATCAAGTTCTTTGAATGTCTTTGGGGTTCGGGATTTATGCAGTCTCTTGTCATATTTACATTTATATTTCCTCCCTTTATACACACAATTATGGTCATTTAATGACATAATTAGCTAACACTATATCACACATGGTACAAGTTAAGGTTTCAGAGGAACTCATTACAGACAAACATCCTTCTCACGTTCAGAAAATGAGCCTAAATGAGCCAGAAATATAAAATAATTACTATGAGGAAACATAATAAGTCTGACTTTAGCGAGCTAGCAGTTTTAAGATGTTTAAAACGCTCTCGAAGGTGCTAATGCTAATGCTATTTACACCACAGAGAGCAGAACGACGTCAAAATTCAAGGTTAGCAATGCTACATCGGTTTAAAGAGTCAAAATTTAATCAAAATAAATAGCCCTGTATCACGTTTACCTACACACAAGCTATTAATAAGTCATAAGTGACAAAAATGTCTACTGTATTTAACAAAAGTAAGTGTTTACCTTTGGAAAAGTATGGCTGATTTTGTCTGTGCCGCTGCTTTTTTCCCCCGACTGAGCGCGCGGGAAGCTTTACGGGGGCGCACACCATCTGACAACTGCCTTGTAGTTTTTTACAGGCTTCAGCTAATAAGCGGTGCGCTGGAAAAAACTACAAATGCAAACCCGGCTTTACGCCACGTTGCGCTGGTGTCGTAAAGGTTTGTTGTAGGTGCTCAGGAAACAAATGTCGTTTTGCTTTATCGGGGTGATACTAACGCTGATGTGAGGTAATTTTTATTGCAAATTTTATGCTTTTTTTGACAGTAAATAAGGTGGAGCACAAAGTCGAAAGTGAAGCGGAACCGTTGACGTGCAAAACAAGGGGCGGTGGGATTCACTGAGGAACACAGGAAAATATCCATTGATTTTTTTTTTTTGAAGGAAATATTGACTTTAAAATAAAACTTTATTATCAATATTGAAAAATTAAATCATAGTATAACTTGATATAGTAATCCTTAAATTTTACAAGTTAAAACGGTTGTCATTCAACTATAAAATTGTTGTAATTAAAAATGTTTAAACTGTAAAAATTACATTAAGACAAAAAATCTCTGCAATTCCTTCATCAGTCACCTTGTGTTTAAAAAAGACCCCAAATAAAAATAAACAACTGAAAATCTACAGGTAGTCTATTGGCAGGTAAAATAACTTTTTTTTGTTAGAAGTGTCCTAATATTTATGCCAAAAAACATCTTTTTAGTTATTTTTTTAGAGTAGGAATAATTGAATAACACTCAATTTTAAAGTCAGTTGTAAAATAATGTTATAGGTTACATATTTCTTTAGAAATCATAACATATTAATATGTAAAATTAAAAAAAAAAAAAACTCTTATTTTAACACTATCATGTAATTTTAACAGAATTGTACTATTTTTTTAATTAGATTTTTTCTTACATCTGCTTCTTTAGTAGGCTGCCCATGAAGTAGAATAATGTTTTATATAATTTAATTAAGAGCAATTTGTTTATTGTCCTGATTGTGCATTTCTGCCATGCTTTGCTCCTCATACATTTATTTAAAAAGGTTCCAAAAAGCCGTACAAAGGAGACATGGATGGTCTTTTTTTTATTCTTGTCACACATTCACCACCAATATGTACATTTACAGTTTTTAAGACAAAAATAAGTTTTGAGAGACACAGCAAAATGGCTCTCAGGATGGTTGGTAGACTGCAAACAGCAACACAAAATGATTCAGAAATGACATTCCTCTCAGTATAGTAGTGCGATGATGTATTGCTTAGATTATCAGTATACATGACTGTTACAACATAGAAAACTTCATATTTCCACCATTGAAGGCCTGTTGTGGTCTGAATTAAAGCAAGAAATTGGAGGTTGCAGCTTATTAAGGAAGCTCGAGCAGTAAAAAAGATTAGTCAAAACAAAATCAACAGTGTCAAATTTTAAACATCTAACAAGCAGGTGGAGCTCTAAATCTCCACAGATTACAAACGGTATCACATAAAGTTGCAGCATTTGATTTCTGTGGTGGAAACATTTTCAGGCCTCATTTATGTAGAAATTTCTTAGAAATGTGGCAGTTTATGTTAAAAATTGGGGGGAAATGTATTACTGAATTAAATATGAATTTAATCACAGTCTTTGAAATAATCACACACTAGAATAAAGATAAAGGCAGAGTTGTGTTTTTGTTTTTAAATATAAATGAGGCCTTGAATTACAAATTCAAACCGTAGTCAGTGGTTTTTATTTACTAAAAGACAACAAACAGACTGTCATGACATCTGTGTACTGTAAATATACAATAACCATACAGGCACAAAACACAATCATTGTACTTGTAAAGACATCAAAGACACCCTGTTCCCCTAAAAACAAAAAACAAAACAAAAAAAAAGAAACCCCACGCAATACTGGCCCGACGTAAATGATAATTTCTTGATATAATGATTCACTTTTTGGGATCGCTGATAAGACTGAGACTCCTGAGGAAATAAATATCTAAAAGCACCAGCACATTTAGCACTAACACACTGGATTTCAAAGAGGCAATCAGTTAAATTGGTGAGTTTTCGTGGTTTGGAGGTTTTAGGCAGTGTATATGCAGAAGGCAGTGGGGATGCCCTGAGACACTAACTGATTACAGAAAGACACAAGAGTACATAATGTGTGTTAATGTTAATAGGAGCATTGTTATTTTAATATACAGCAAAGATAAATGACGTCTACTATAAGACAACACAGAATGAGTTGATTTAGGGTTCAGTTTTTGCTGGTCTATACTAATATTGCACTAAAAATCTCTACGAATGAATTATATGAATCAAAATAATAGTCTTTTTTTTAAACGTAAAGCTCTAATTTCTAAAAACTACAAAGCCTCAAGAGGCCTAAAAGGTGATTTAAAAAAAAATGTGTGCAGAAGATATTACGGCCTATCTTATGGGAACAAGTTAATTATCTTGTGTGCACAAAATATTTGTGGGAACAGGTTATTTTATCTTGTGGGAACAAGTTAATTACCTTGTGCACACAAAATACCTGAGGGAACAAGTTATTTTATCTTGTGGGAACAAGTTAATTATCATGTGCACACAAAATACTTGAGGGAACAAGTTATTTTATCTTGTGGGAACACGTTAATCAACTTGTGTGCACAAATACTTGTGGGAACAAGTAATTCATCTTATGGGAACAAGTTAATGATCTTGTGCACACAAAATACTTCTGGGAACAAGTTATTTATCTTGTGGGAACAAGTTAGTTTTCTTGTTTGCACATAATTAACTTTTGGGAACTTGTGGAAACAAGTTAATTACCTTGTGTGCAAAAGATAATGATTTCACATGAGACATAATTTGTGCACCCAAGATTATTATCTTGTTTCCACAAAATAATTAACTTGTTCCCCAAAAGTAAAAAAAAACTTGTGCACACAGGATAATTAAACTGTCCTCAAAAGATAATCAACTTGTTACCCCAAGATCAATAATTTGCACTACAGATAATTATCCTGTTCCCACAAAATAATAATCTTATGCACAGAAGTAACTTGTTCCCAAAAGATATTTCTCTTGCACGCACAAAATAATAATTTGTTCCCAAAAGATAATTATCTTGCGTATATTAGATAATAACTTGTGCGCACATGATGATAACTTGCTCCCACAAGACAAATAACTTAGGTGCACATGGTAATTAGTCCTTCCCCCAAGATCAATAACTTGTGCACACCAGATAATTCACTTGTTCCCACAAGATAAGCAACTTGTGCGCACAAGATTTGAATAATTACCCTTTTGGACTTTAAGGGCTCTGTGATAAACTAAACAAAGAACTAAAACGGCATTTAACACAGCTAGATGGCAAGCTACAAAAATACTTCTTCTGTAAAACATGTAAGACAATCAATGCCTCTTTAAAACATAAAAATCACGCAGGCATTCACATGTGTCGGTGTAGGATTTGGAAACTAACAATGCAAATGTATGGTGAATACTATCATGCCTATTTCATTCTTTTTATATTTCTGTATGTCCAAGCTGGACTTGCAGTTTTAACGGGTTAATTATCAGTGTAGTGTCCATACAAGAATCCACTTTTTTTTTATTACTTTCATAAAAATTAAAAACTACCCCGAAGTACGAGGATTAATCATCTCTTAACATCACTTTTAACATGCGCTGTAATGACACAGTACAGACTATTATATAATTAAGGCAATTAACAAGAACCTTGCACCATTTTGCGATACAAAGTACAGCTCACACGTCAGCTTTCAGGTGTACGCCTCCGCAAGTGTAAAAAAATAGGCCCAGATGTAAAGGATATTGAATAGAAAAAAAAAGCATATCAACAAAACTAAAAATTAACATGTTAAATCTAAAATAACAACAAAGTCAAATGATATAAACAATTACAAATTACAAAAAGATAAAATATTTCGGAATCACAGTCACCTTTAAAAACAAAACAGTACTTAGTGTACTTCACAACATGAAATGACTTGATCTGAATCTGATTTTCTGCAATCAAAATACAGCTTTGGTGTGTTGACAGCAACGTTTACAATGTCGAGAAAAACAAAACAAAGAAAAAGTTTGCTTAGCCATCACAGCAGAGTAAGAGTCTCTTGTCAAAAATAAAAAAAATGATGCTCTTGCAGTAGGAGTGTGTAGGAAGAGAAGCAGGATGAGGAGTGGTAAATGGTTCTTTTTAAGCATTCACTGAGGAGTCAGAAGGTGCTAACCCTTTGTTATTGCACTTTTGAAGGACCCCAGACTGAAAAGTTTGAGGTCATATTACTCTACATACCTCATGCTATATTTGGCACTTAAATTACTGATTGATACAAAACCAAATAAAAAATATCAAAAGACAAAATGTGGGGGCACAAGTGTTGATCAGTAAATCCACTACAAACTGTGGTTTGCACGTGTGTTTGTGTGCACCCACGTGTGCGTCTGCATGTCTGTTTATAAATGGGAGATAGGGACTTTAGCAGTCCGCTGACTTGTGGTTGTCTCCGTCCTCCTTGGACAGAGGAGACCTGGCCTCCTTCATTTCCTCGCCTTCCTCTCCGTTCCCATCGCCACTAGTCACGGCCGGATAAACCACCACGCAGAACTTCTGGCCCAGGTATGTCATTTTATCTGGAAGAAGAGAGCAGCAAAGACTTTTAGGACTGGGGCGGTAATGGACTTTGAAACGATATATTATATATTATATTATATTATTTTATTCTGTGCTATTCCATTTAATTTAATTTAATTTAATTTAATTTTTTTGTTCCATTTTATTTTATTTTATTCTGTTTTATTTAATTTTATTTTATTAGTGAGTGCAAAAGGGCAGTACAAAAAAAACAAAACAACAAATACAGGGTATTGACAGGCAACACATACATGGAGACAGGAATTTAGACCTTAGGGAACAGGACAAACAAACAAACAAACAAAAAACAACAACAAACATACAAAGAAATGATCTGGCATGGTGTTGTTCTTGCTGTTTTTCATATGGAAACCAGTTATTTTACTATGCTTTGGGTGGATATTGAGGTCATTTGTTCTCGCCTAACTTTAGGTAAGAAAGCAAACTGCATTTTAATTTGGTAGGTTCTAATTTTGTAGCATTATGTCAATAAAGACCAAAAAACTGCTGCAAAAATGTTATTGCCATTGATAATTCTTAAATCTTGTCCCTTTTAGGGTCTTTTTATGTTAAGTGTTATTAAAATATACAGGTTTCAGTATCATAAAAGCACAATGAAATACAATAAAAAATTATTTTAAAAAACAATAAAAATAATAGAAACACCTCACACTACAGACAACATATAGAAATACACCTTGGTAATGTTGCCTACAATACAGTCATCCAAAAACGGCTCTGATTTGCTTCTAGCAAGCACTTACTTTCTGTAAAGGGATTTCTTATTTGGAACTTATTTGATATAATAATAATAATAATCTAATAAGGTAAAACATTTCACCACTGATTGGGCAAATTTTCCCAAAACATATGTCCTCTCACACAACACGGGACAAGCCGACTTACCAACAAAGGCGTCGAAACACTGTGGCTTGTTGTCCCAGTAGACTCCCAGGAAATAGACGGGGACGCCAGTCAACATGATGGCGAGGCCGATGCCACACACCACGGGCTCGGAGTAAAGGGAGAAGATGAGCAAGAAGGCCCAGAAGATGAGGTAAATGACCGGCCAGATTAGGCTGATCTGTAGGAGAAAATAATGAAGCAAAGGTATTACACTCATGCAGAGACGATTATTTGCTAGTCTTAAGAATATTTCCACTTTTTGCATGTTTCATTTGGGGATTTTTTGTGTGAAATGTGCTTTTAATATGGCTGTTTTGAAACACACCTTGATTGGTCGGTGCATGTTGGGCTGTTTGATACGCAGCACAATCTGCCCGGCGACAGTGACGCCATAGAAGAGGTAGTTGATGAAGCCCACATAGTTGATGAGGGTGTACATGTCACTGGTGCACAGCATGAGCAGAGTGGACAGGCACTGAGAAATAAAGAAATAAAGCACGGTCAGAGACAGGAAGTTTGTTGTTCGTCTGCAGCTTCGGCGTTTATCTGAGCATCACGACAGATAGAAACTGACTTAAAAGTGATGCTGTGAAGGAGGCACTTACTGTGAAGAGCAGAGCAGGGATGGGAGTGCAGCGTTTCACATGAATCATAGCCAGCAGACTGGGGAGGTGGCCCTCTCTGGCTCCAGCGAAGAACAATCTGTGAGAGACGGAGACCGAAAAAAACCCCAAAACAATTAATTCATATACAGATATTTAAGCCTGCAGTGCAGCTGTGTGTTACACTATGGAAGGAAAGTATCTAAGTGTCTGCAACTTCATCATCATTTGTTTGATACAGCTGAGTTTATTTAACGTGACAAAAATGTATTTATTTAATTGCACATGTTTTCCTGTAATACATAAAATGCATACAACATGAAAAGAACCCTCAAAAAAAGGTAAATAGAAATTAAAAAAAAGACAAAATAAAATGAATATGATTTTTTTTATGACTTGTAATAAATAAATGAATTAATAGATAAGTAAATAAATAAATAAATTTATGACAGATAAAGCATTTTTAGTTTTATATAGCTCCATTCCTCACTACAGCATTTTCTCATGTTGTGTTGTGCTACTTTGTAACAATTTGTTGCAAGTTTTTTTTATTTATTCATTTTTTTTAAAGTAAAGTTAGATTAAAATTAGTTCTTGATTAAGCTTCCAAATTCAATATTTTCAACAAAATAATTTTATTTATTATCTAGGGACAATTTTCATCCAGAACCTCCACTGTGTCAAAATTTGTAAATGTATCATTTATTAAGTCTTCTTTCCCATCTTGTTCATCATCTTACGACCTGTCAGATTTATATTTCATAACCCTGACACTTAAATTGAGATCTGCTGTATGAAAACAATATATTCACTGCAAAAATTAGGGGTGCTTTACCCTCACATAGTACTGGACGTAGTTATGGTGTGAACTAACCGTGAGGAGGTGAAGAGGGAACCGTTGACTCCTCCGAAGGTGGAGAGAGCCACAGAGATGGGCATGATCCACGACATGACTCCCAGCAGCTTCTCACCAAACGTCTGGGATGGAGGAGCGGGAGGATGGAGGTTAGAGGTCGGAGGAAAAGGGAGGGACACGAGGAGGACACACACGCTGATGGTTAGATCCTAGTTTTCTCATGTTCACCTCTTCAATGTGATGATTGAGGACCAACACTCACTAGAGGGCGTCATTCTACAACTAGCAGCGTGTGAATGAAGTCACAGGACCGCCCTGCGTCATGATCTGAGATACTCACCACGGCAACAGCGTTTGAGGCGAGCAGCTCCTGGGGACTCATGGCTGTGACGTAGGCGATGTTGGCAAAGACGTAGACGAAGGTCACGAGGGGGATGGAGATGAAGATGGCGCGGGGAAGGTTCCTGGAGACGGCAGAAACGTCAATGTTTAGGAGACAGAATGAGGAGAAAAGCTAAAGAGAAGGAGGTACATAGAGGGGGGATTTACAGAAGGAAATTAAAAGTGGTACTTTAGGGGAGGTGTATTAATGGATACCGAGGTTATTAAAAATGTGGGATTGTTAAAAAGACAAAATGCAGAGGAAATGAAGAAATAAACCACTTTATTCTACAAGAAATGTTTCTAGGTCAGAAGCCAGATACTGGGAAAGATGGCGAGAATTTATCCCATGCAAAGTTAAATCAATTTCAGAGAGCTTAAAGAAAAAAAGGATTAAACTGGGAGGCTTAGTCGGTATGCAACTGCTAATCACCGACATAGCAACAAACAGGTTTAAAGTAATTCTTCACCTCAAATGACCATTTGTATATCAATTACTCACCCTGTGTTACACTGAATTCATAAAGAAAGGTTTGCTTTTTCACGTCTCCAGGGTGAATGAAGAGTCCAAAAATGGAGAGTCATAGGAGTCCATGTTTAATAATTGCAAAATATATCAAAACACAACTTGTGCAATATAATCAGTCTCATTTATCCGTTCATATGCATCCAAAAGCCTTTCTTTTTCACTTACGATTTAAAACTGAACTGAAACTGAGTCTTATCTATGTTCTCCTCAAAGCCAGACTCTGTTGACAGAAACAGTCATTTTAGCTCGTTGAACGCAGGAGCTGCTGATCTGCAGCTGCCTTGATCAGTTCATTAGTTTCTATTTTTGTGCGACTTTGGTATTTTTAAGTTTTAGTTCAGATCCACTTCAGTCACGCAATAACACAAACGAATAAACTGATCTAGGCAGCAGCAGCTCCTGTGTTCAGAGAGGTAAAATTACTTTTTTTGTGAATGGAGTGTTGCTTTGAATAGAGCAGAAATAAGTTAACTTTTAAATCGTGAGGTTTAAGTGAAAAATGCACCTGTTTGGGAAGTACTGAGCATAACACAAGTTATGTGAGAGATTGTAAATAAAAGTTTTGATAAAATTTTGCAGTCATTGAACAAAGAAACCTATGACTTCAGTTCATCAAGAGTTTTCTAAATTTTTGTATTCTTTGTTCACCGTGGAGGCATGTGAGAAAAACAAAGATTTATCACAAATTCAACGTAATACATGGTGAGTAATTAATATAAAAAATCGTCATTTTGAGGATGAATTCTTCCTTTAAAATCAACTATATTTTTCTGTTGCAAAGAGCCAGTTAGTACTGGTGAAAGGTGATTTTCAGCAAAAAGTATGATGAAAGAAATGACAGATTAAAGTCTCTTACACATAGGGGTCTACCAGCTCCTCTGTGACGTAGTTGAGGAAGTTCCACCCTCCGTAGGCGAAGGAGCCTTGTAGGAAGGCTAAGGCTATCAAACCCACATCGTAGTCCTGGAAAGGCTCGAAGGCATTGGCTGGCTCCAACCAGTAGTACTCTCCTGCAGGTGGGGAACATAATGCAAAATATATTTAGTTTGATGCTGCATTTTCATGACAGAAAAGTCCATCCTGTGCAATTTTTAGTAATATAAGCAAATTAAAATTCTCCATCAGCACTTGTCTTAGTTTTTCATGTAAATCTGTATGACCTTATCTAACTAAATAAGTCAGTTCCTGAGAATTCATCTTGTGATTGTTGCACAACAAACTGTTGTGAGGGAAACCCATCTGAAAACCATTATCTTATGCAATCAGCGTGTGTAAAACAAGTTGTAAAAGACATTTTGCTAAACCCCTGTAAAGTGGCTTTTTTGTAAAAAAAAAAAAATCCACTGTGATCTCCAGAGCTCCCACTGAGAGATTAGCAAACACTGTGTTTTTTGGGGGAAATGTCTAAAGCATCCATCTTTTCCTTTGTCATTACATTTTTCCCGAAATCCCCTCTTCAGGCATGTTTTCAGAGAGCATTAAAGTATTTCTACGCTCACATACCGTCCCTCATATATGAACCAAAGTCTCCCGTCAAATCGGCCGCTGAAGTCTTCATTTTACTTCAAACGTTTGCACAGAAATCCTCATTTTGTTGTCTCAGGGGCCTACTCTCTGTGGCCCCTGAAATAACTGGCCCTCGGCCATGTTGTGACAGCAAACCCACACAGGCGTGCTGATATAAGCAATGTGAGTTTTAACCAAAAGGGGCCCCCAGAAACTCACTGACCCCTGCGGCGTCGGCGGGGAGCCTACGCTGTCCCGAGTGGCGGAGGATGCCCCCAGTGACCGCGAGTGTGTGACTTTTAAACTTTCACACACAGGCACCAGACAGCTGGAATGCACGATGGACGTATGCATCCGTGGAGCGTACCTTTGCAGATCTGCACGATGCCCATGATGATGATGAGGGCGAGGGCCAGCAGCTTGCCTGCGGTGAACATGTCCTGCACTCTGGTGGCCCATCTTACACTGGAGCAGTTTACCCATGTCAGCAGCACTAGATGCACAAAAAGCACACAATAAAACAGAGTTAATGCTTATCTTTACCCCCCAAAATCAAGTTTTCAATCCGGGTTTCCCATTAACATCTGGATCAGTTTTCTTGTGCTGCATTCAGACACCTTTCACTAGCATTTAAACCTGTGAAACCTGAGAAAATTGGTTTGATTGCATTAAAAAAAAAAGGAAAAAGAAGAAGAAAAAACAAAATGAGCATCTTGGCACCAAATCTCCTGCAAACTGCAAAAATAAATAAATAAATCAATTAATTTAAAAAAAAAATCTGAAAATTAGCTCTGGGGGATTATTAGAGATGATCAAAATTCTATTATTATCTATATTACAATACAAATTTTCTTAATTATTTAAAAATCCTCTTACAGAAAAAAAAGTTTATTTATTTATTTATTTTTAATTTTCGTGTAACTTTTTATACATTTCTTATTAGACATTTTTTGTTGCTTGTCACCCTCTTCCCATGTTTTTAAAGGAAATTAAGTCAATTTGGCTTTAAAGGGTTACTTAGGTATTTTTCAACAAGAGTCCTATTTTCTCATGTTGTGTCAAAGTGACTAATGGAGAAAATGGTCCAGTATTGAGTGAGTGGGCTGCATTGTCCAGCATTTTATACCATATTGCCTTCACATTTAGACTGACATCTTGATATTTTTTTGAAAATTCTGGGATCTCTACTTGGATTTTAAGAAAAATAGCACTGACCATACTGCCAAGGTTGGGAAATGTCTCAGTGAAATTAGTAGATAAATATCATTATCATATTGTTTTATGGTTCTCGTAAAGGGACTGTCACCGCATTGTTTGTAGTAGTAAAACGGATTATTTCCTAAGAGAACGAAAAGAAGTTATGAAACTGGTTATTGTCACTCATAAACCTGTAAGACACGAGAATTCAGGTCAATAGCCGTGCGGATTCTGTGGATTTCGATGGAAAGTGAACTTATCTCAGGTCAGCGCGTAAAGAAAGATTAAAATTGCACACTCGAACATGTGTGACGTGGCTTAACATTTTAACGCTGCGGCGACCTTTGACTGTTGCTGCATCACAGGATCGAACTTCACCCGCTGTCTCGTACAGTGCACCACACATTTTGGCTATACTTCTTTCTTTTTAACTACTGAGGGTATTTGACATTAAAGTTCAAGTTTGATTGACTGAAATCTGAAAAAAGAAAACTAAATTCAAATTACATGTTCGAAAAGGATTGGGAATAAGTGTGACTTTATCTAATCCCACCCCCTCTTCATTGTTCATTAGCTAATAATTCTGCATATGCTTCCTTATTTAAACGTAAATTATGAATACATAAACAGATATAAGAAATATATAAATTAAAACACATATATACATACATAAACATACAAATATATATCATTTGTAACCAAATATGTCCCACAAAATATAATTTAATTTATCAACCATTTATCTTATCTACAGTATTATAACTTATATATTTATTTATTTTGTCTTCTATAAACATGTACTACTCTCATAATTAAGTATGTATTGTCTGGCATCCACTTAACCCTCACCATCCTCTCACATACACACACACACACACACGTCAACATCAACAACAGGGGACTGTCAGACTTCACTATCCAAGTGGGAACTTCTATTAGTGGTCATTTTAAAAATACAAAAATGGAATTGAAAATTTACTTTTGAGGTCTTCTTTCACAACATAACTGAAAATGTGATTTTTATATATTTTTTTAAAGAAATTGCCAAGAGGGGACTTGCAGCCTTAAATAACATCTGCTTATCAAAGAGGGGACCTCCATATACTGCAGTCAAACTGTCTATCCCTGTGCTCTCACCTATTGAGTGTTTCTTTTCAACAAAAAACTTCATATATATTGATTTATTTTGTATTCTATAAACATGTACTACTCCCATAATTAATTATCTATTGTCTACCCCCGTTTTAACCCTCAACACACACACACACACACACACACACACACACACACATATTCATTCATTCATTAGATCAAGCTCTTATCTTTTAAAAATCAGAATGAAAATGCTTTCCATGCATTTTACAGCATAATCTTAACACTTCACTTATCTGGCGTTAACAAAGGGCCAAAATAAAAAGCTCTTACACATATTTGCAAATGCTGTTCGACTCCCTTCACCTCAAGGCTGATCTCACTCGGACAAAGATAATGGATTTGATCTGTACTGCTGGGTACAACAGGCCAGTGGGTTCAGGCCAATAGGGTGCCATTAAATAACAGGCCTGTTTGACTCTGTGGGATTAAGTTCATCACATTAAATACCTCTGAGCTGAGCTGCCGCTGCAGGCAACAAAGGCAGATGCACATGCGTGGGTCTGCACTGATACTGTTAGCTTCAAATAAAGAGAGGTGTCAGACTGGGTTTGTTTGTAGTTGTAGGGAAGTTTGTAGTTGGTGAGTGGGGTTTTTAAGGGGGCAGATAGGGGGAAAGTTACGACTTAAACTTCCTGTTGCGTGACAGCACGACAGTACACAAGAGCTGCGGTGAGAGCTGCTGTTGCTACTCAACTAGAAACAAAAAAACAGGAAATGAAAAGCTGAACAGATCAGCTCGCAGCTCAATTTGTGCACCACAATAACCTCCAACACAACCAATGCAGCCCTGAGCTAATACATCCTAAACCTCTTAACTCACCGGTACACAAAGTTGTTTTAGGAAACAGATGATCTTTCGCCAACTGCATTACTCTAACAACATGTGTTAGTCCCCTCCTACTCATTTTTGTCTGTGGAAACACCTGAGGACAAATTCTCCGAAACCACGGAGCCGAGGGGCTGCTCAGCTGTCTGTAAGCTGAGTATACAAAATGTGTGTATGGAAACTTGCTGAGTTAACTGTGCTGAAAAACATGACAGAGTTATGACCCCGTACTCTGCCATCTGTAGAAAGAGACGGACCCCAGGGAGGATCCCCCCACTTGTTTTTGAAACGGTACACCTTGGAAGACCTTTGGCCTGCACATTGAAGGGACAGGACCAGCCAGCCACTGCCGGTATCTGGTTTGGTCACTGAATCTGGTCTGGATTTGTTGGTAAATGCGTAAGGTTATATCCTGCACACTATTACATAATATTCTGCAAGGGGCCTAATTTAGGAAATGTTCAAACGCAAAAGGAGATAAACACTTGTATGCAGTAAACAACAAGGATGACATCAGAGTTGAACCTCTCACCTACTTTTTCCCTTGAGCAACAACATAAAAAAACGGGGGAAAAAAACTCATCTATAAAAAGATCTAAACGCTGAAAGCTGCCTGACAACATCTGCTGGCAGTTCTTGCCAGAACTTAGTACATTTTGCTTCTGGCGTTCATGAAAGTGGGACAAGAAAGACAGGTAAATGTAGGTCATTGTGTCTAATCCAAACAAACAAAGCATTCAGAGAGTGCGGCGCTCTGCCAAAGATGTACGTTCTTGTAAATTTAGATAGCAGAAAATCTCAAAAGCATGCCAACAGGTTGCAATAAAACTGGTAGAAAGTTAGATAATGTGCAAAGAAACACATTCTACTGGATTCAGCAAGGCAGTAGTTATACTATATATTGTAGGCAATGCATCCATCCCTAATATTTCAATATGCTCAGAATTTTCCCTTCAATATACTGGATGTGTATTATTTAAAGACACAAAAAAACTAAAATTGGTTTACACTTTGAAACGTTGATCTACATCACTATTATGTTCTCTGTTCAGATGCCCTCAAAAGTATTTAAAATCTTCAAACCCTGAGCAAATTTGTTTGCTTTCAATTAAAAAAACTCAATGAGCAACTTGGAATGAAGTGTTACCAAAAATTGGTGGCTTTGGAAAATTCTTTAAAAAAGAACAACAGAATTATCATCATTATCAAAGGACTTTTTTTAGGTAATTTAGGTTTGTTTTGCTGATTTTTATGTAATTTTCTTCTTTTTTAATTTTTTTTTAACAATTTCTTTCTTTTTTGGGGGGGCAAATTTTTGTGTCATTTCTCATTAAGTTGCTAACTGCCTTCCTCTCATGTTTTGGAAAGAAATCTAGCCCGAGATTGGTTGCTCAAACGCTTCTGGGAAACTGAAAATAACAGCACAGAGTATGTATTTTCAGAGAAACAGAACTTCGGACTAATGGTCATTTGCTTTTGGGATTAACAAGCTGATGGAGAAATTAGTTTTGGGTCCAACAGGGCATTATTTAGGAGGAGGGGCTGATTTATGCACAATGTTAGATACACATACAGAAGTGGATGTAGCCTTCTGTCCGTTCATTTTG
Organism: Plectropomus leopardus; assembly: GCF_008729295.1. NCBI lineage: Eukaryota > Metazoa > Chordata > Actinopteri > Perciformes > Serranidae > Plectropomus > Plectropomus leopardus. The sequence goes on along the minus strand of NC_056485.1, from coordinate 17,160,075 downwards.
TGCACATTTTCTGAAACCTTACAGATATGAATGAAACAGAGCAGCACCAGCGTACATTGTGTGGGCGTTGTTTAAGCGAGATACAACCGTAGAGATGCCGTAATGGATCAAATCGTTAATATAATGAAAGAATTCTCCATTTACATGCTGCAATGTATTTATGGCCTCGCAAGGCACCACTGTCTACAACGCTGACTACTTAAATCATACATTATGACGACCTCCTCACCTTGTTTTAGCTGTCAGAAACTCTTTGACTCTGCATGAGGAAGTATGAGGGCCGTGATTTTGAAACAGACGTATCTAGTTTCATTCAGAAAGGTAGCATAAAAGAGTCTTAACATGGCTTTGAAATTCGGTCTAAAAAACGCCACTGTTTTGTAACCGTCCCAAAGGTTTGCTTCACCAATATACACACACACACACACACATACAATACACACACTCTTCTCCAGTGTCCATGCCTGTTCCTGACAGCTGCCTGCAGTATTTGGCCAGTACATGTGAACTTTGTTGAGGGATCCAAACCAACAACTGTCATGTCGATGGCAACCCATTTGTCCATTTGTCTTCACAGATTCACTGAGAGACGCTAGACTGCTTCAGCGGCTTTGATATCTCGTATTAAATAACCTTTGACAGAGAGTTAAGTAACAGAAGAGCCTCAGAGAAAAAAAGGGATAAATGTGTCGGTTTTAAATAACTTTTATAGACTGCAGCAAGCAAGTTTGTGAGGTACTTTTACATTTCCTTCAGCTACTAGTGTCTCAGCCCTGAACTGTCTTTTAACTGTGTCACCGTTGGTGCAGCCTGTCTCAACAAGAACACACAAAACAGAACGCGGAGTCCCTCTGCTCTGTTTCTTTAGGCCACCAGCACTCTTTTATCTCCACACAATCAAAACTGAACCTGCGTGGCGTCTGAGCTGCAGGCGAATTCACCAGAAAAGAGCAGTCAAAGGCGAACGAGTTTCTTTTGCAATTAATTAAAACATTGATGACATAATTTGAGTAATTAATTAAAACATTTGTAGTTTTGCAAACCTGTCTCTTAGAAATTCTGCCCAGAGGGCATCAGTTTTAAAACATAGCCATGAAAAAGTTAAATAATGCTGTAGTTTTAGCAGAAATTTTGCAAGCTCAGACATTTTGATGGAAAAAATGTTATATATGTTATATTATATATGTGATACAATTTACAGATTCTGCTACTCAGTGTTTTTTTCTGGATTTTTCTCTGATTTTCTTGTTTTTATTTTTGCATATTTTTGCACGAACTTCCACTCCTAACAACACCATTCCTTCATTTTAACCCTTTAAAACCTGAACAAATTAGTTTTTTTCAAAAACATGTACAGAAAGCAATGAGCAATTAGCAAGTAACAAGAAAATTACCTGAAAATAAGCACGCAAATAAAAACCATTTATAAAATACAAATGTATAAAATATATAAATCATACATCTAGTTCTTTGGAAAATGTTTCTTCTTTTTTAAAATTATTTTTTCTCTTCACAAACAACCTAAACTGGTTCCACAGGTATTGTACGTAACATGCACTGTTTATTTATCTACTTATCTCACCTATAGTTTATTCTTGAACTCTGCGATAACTCAGCTAGGGATGTCATCTGTTAACAGGTGAATATATCCAATAATTGCAGAAAAATAGTAGATTTGGACTTTTTTTAAAGCCCAGGGAAAATGTCAAGAAAAACAATATTTATATTTATCATAACTGATGATAAATATTGATTATAATTGTTAAAGTACCTTTTCAGGCCATTTCCTCATTTGTTAGTTTTATTTTTTTGGCTAATCTTAGGTGATATTTAGCATAGTTATATATTTAACATTATTTTGAAGAATTATTATTATTATTTCATTTTTTATTAAAGCACCTTTTCCAGATAGTTTTCTTATTTGTGTGTTTTATACTATAATTTTTTTTAGCAACATCTTTTTTAAGATGCTTAAACACTATGTCAGAGAACAAAACATGCAAGTCTCTTAAGCTAGAGACCTTTTTTTACGGATTCTAACTAAAAAAACATTCAAAAGTCCCACTTGTTTTGAGACAAGGGAACCGGAAATGCTAAAATGCTGACAGATTTCCGGGTTTTAGGACTCATTACTGGGGTTCGCCTAACGTTTACTTCTGGCGATTACATTTAGTGAGATAATGGGTTATCAAAAGCAAAATAAACTGAAACTACTAAGTCTTGAAGCAATTACTTTGTTTGTAGAGCATTGCAGTTCTGCATTACGAAACATGTTTGTGATTAACAACGACTGCATGTGTTTGCGTTTAGACATCTGTATTACTCACAGAGGCAGACAGCGGCCAGCAGACGAAGGCCGTTCTCTGGCGGGAAGCAGGTGGGGAAAAGAGGCTGCAGGACGTAGTTGGAAAACGTCAGCGCGATCACGGCCTGGTTGGTCGGGTAGATGACCAACACGGCGATCCACAGGCGCAGGAACCTGAGACGAGAAAGAGTTAAAAAGAGTTACAGACACAGAAGCATGAGAAAAACAGTAGGGTGTCAGGAGAGTGCACAGGCGGGGATGGAAACACATCACAAAGGCACATGACACATATCCTTTCATTCACAGATTCCCATTAAAGCAGGCTATTTTTGCTGGAAGGCGGGGGAAATGTAAACTGTAATTCTAAGGCAAATCGTCATCTGGCAATAAAAAATGACTTAAATGTAGACTAAATGTAGCGCTATTTATGGATTGTACAGTACATTCACCCCAATTGCAAGAAATTAGTCGATTTGGAAATTTATTTTCAAAAAAAGCTGGGGAAAATGTCCCAAAAACTGGATTTATAATTATCCTAATTATATATTTAATTATATTTTAGAGAATTATTATAATTTTAGGCACATTTGTCAGGTCATCCTGTTTTGTTTTGTTTTTTAACTTTTTTTTTCAAATTTTAAGGTAATTTTATTGTACTTTTTACCTTCTCTTTTGCTATTTTTAGGATCAAGTTTCTGATTCCCCATGTTTTGAAAGAAATAAAACCAATTTGCTCAGGTTTAAAAGGGTTATACAATCAAAAAAGAAAACTGGCAACAGGTAAAGACAGTACAAATCATAATTTCTTGCAGCCCTCACGACAAAGCGAAAAAGGGGAAACCCAACACTGTTAATCTACGATGCACTTATGTGGAAGAACATTATTGATATTAGTCACTGTGTTAGAAACTGACTGGATGAGTCATTTCACAAGCACACGGGGAGGAAAAAGCAGAGGGTGAGATGAAATGACAGTGAACACGAGGGTTTAGCTGAGTGTAGCAGTAGAAACCAGACAAGTGGTTTTTCCATGAAATTCCCTGAAAGCTTATGGAGGGATCATTACACCTGACTGCGTTAATGGGATTGTGTCCTACTGGAATGTGCATGTGTGTGTGTTTAATGTAAAAACGTACATTCAGGTGCTGACTGAAACATTTATGTCGACAGTAGAGGGGGAAAGTCGCATTTCCTCCAGTACTTTTTTTGTAATTTGACTCACATTTTTGCTTGTTATGGCCGAATTTGTGCAACTTTATGCAGCTAAAGTTTCTTCACAGATCAGGTCTTACAAACATATCAAACACTCCGATTACACGACACACTATAAAACAAAGTTATTGTGTAGTATGACGTTGAAAGACAAAATGATACAAAAATTACCTAGAAAATGATACAAAAATTACCTAGAAATTAATATAAAGAACAAGAAAATTACCTATAAATTTGTGCTTAAAAATTAAAAAAATTAGATAAAAAGTGCTTAAAAATATATATAATCATTTTATAATTTTGATTATTATAAATTTATATTTTTTCCTGTTAAGACTTTTAAGCAAATATTCAGCTGGAGCTCTCGTAGCCAGCCACCTGCCTGCTCCGCCACTGGTTTATTAACTGTACATATCAGCGTAACACAATCCTCACAGGTCTGACATAACAAAGAGCCTTTGTACATGAAAAGTCCATTCAAATCGCGTTTTAGCGTACAACTTTACGAGCTTTTCCCCTTTTTCCATGATCCAGGTGACGTCAGTATTACTGTTCCCGCAGTCATTGACCTTTACAGTACGCATAATTGACCCCCTCCACTCCCACAGAAGAATAAAAGGAGCAGGACAACGAAAATAAACGCCTCTTGAACGCGGTTTATTTATCCTAGACGGCGGGCACAGGGAAACGGTGTGGCCCCAACACTTCAAACCCAACTACAAAGTCCCCGGATGTAAAAGTTCATTGATGTGTATTGATAGCTACTGTACAAAAGGGACAAAAACAATCATTGGCTGTTTTGTCTGCTTGAATTCCTCTCCCAAAATATCCCGATAATATGTATCCTTGTGATAGTTGAAAAAAAAAATTAACACAATGGTCTAATCTGTGTTTACAGTCTGGGCAAAGGCACAGTGTGTGTGTGAAATCGACGCTAACAAACGATGTTGTTTTTCCTTGGAAATTAACCTACTGTGGTTCCCAAGCGTTGACTGTATGTTCTGGGAAGATAACTGAATGGAAGAAGGCCGTGGGCTGTGAGTCATTTTTTTGCTTGTGGTTTTATTTATTTATTTTCTTACTACGTCTAATTTCTGCGCTCAACTATAAGCAAAGGACCCCCTGCTTTGGCTCAAGATGTCTGACCTACATGAGCAGGCTCATCCACCAGGATGAAGAGAGACATGTTGGTATGCTCACCTAAATCCATGTCAAATTAACTTTGATTGTTTGGGAGGCCCCTTCCTCTAAAAAAGTGGGTCATATACTTAAGGGTCCAGTGTGTAGGATTTAAGGGGATATACCGGCAGAAATATAATATAGTATTATATGTACGTTTTCTTGTGTGTATGAACACATGAATATAAGAATTGTTGTTACCTTGGAATGAGTTGTTTATATCTACATAAAGAGCAGGTCATTGTTTATGGAGATCGCCATGTTGCACCGCCATATTTCTACAGTAGACCAAAATGGACATACAAAACACTGGCTCTAGATACGACCTTTCGTGCTTTTGTATTTCCACTGTAATAAGCAACTCTTCCAGTGGAAAAACACTAATATTTAAAATGTGAAACTGCTTTATTCACTGTTTTTACAGGTTATCAGAAAAAAAAGGTGAGCACAGTAGCACGTACTAGGCTGTCAGGCCGTATCCGACATGCCGAAAAAGTGTTTTGTACTGTTTTAAATCACCTGGTAAGTTTATTTTGAGAGGAAGAGATCTCCATAAATAATTCTGGTAACAACCTCCTAAATGTTTGGATCTTAAGTTACCAGAGAAAAAAGTTGACGACACATTAGCAGGTGCTGGGCTATTGGCTGTCTTCAACATGCCAAACACCACTGAAGAAAACTGATTTTTAAAGTGAAACTGCTTTATTCAGTGATTTTACCAGTTTTGATCACTTGGTTAGTTTATTTTTGAGAGCAAGGGACCTCTGCAGATAATTCAGCTGCTGGTAACAACCTCCTAAATGTTTAGATGTTAAGTTACCAGAGAAAAACACTGAGCACACATTAGCATCTGCTGGGCTAGTGGCTGTCTTGACATGCCAAACACCATTGGCGAAACACTGATTTTTAACTTGAAACTGCTCTATACAGTGATTTTACCAATTTTAAACACATGGTCCCTTTGATTTGAAGAGGAAGACACCACTGCAGATAATTTGGCTTCTGGTAAAAACCTCCTTAACAATGAACACTGAAGGAATCTTAACCGGGAGAAGTTTCAACTGGTTGAAAATGCAATCCTTACCGCTTAATGCCATTAAATCTTTTATACTGTTCCTTTGACTGACTCTCGGGCCACAAAGGTTTGATAACTCTTTGCCCCTTAACCTTTGTGTGGGTTTAAGCTTTACCCCTTAAGCTTAAACCCACACAAAAAAATGCAGTAAAGACAAAGAAACAGAATGAAATTTCTAAATGTCAAAAATTCCCTGAAAACAAACCACAAACCCACTTAAGTTTCCACTTCTGTACAAGCCTCTTTCTTATAAAACCATTTACTGTTACATGTCAGTCTGCTTTGATGTCTCCTCCTCTCTTACCCAAATTATATCATCAAATGTCATGAAAATACACCTAAACGCCCCTCTGAGTAAAAACTAAATGAGTGAATGTCTCACCCAGCCAGTCCTCCGAAGATGTCCTTGACGTAGGAGTAGTCCCCACCCGACTTGGGGATGGTGACACCCAGCTCAGCGTAGCACAACGCCCCGATGGCTGTGATGACACCCGTGATGATCCAGACGATCAGGGCCACACCCACTGAGCTGGCGTTCTCCATCACCCCCTTGGGACTGACGAAGATACCTGAGCCGATAATGTTACCTGGTGAAGAGAGAGAAGAGAGGTGTCAGGTTTCAGTGCAGAATGAAAAAGAGGGTGTTGTCAGCATTGTTATGAAAATCCGAAGAGTTTATGTATGTGAATAAGCATAGCTGAAAGCACAATAAGTTTTTTTAATGTGTTTTTTGTGCATTTAAAGGGGCACTGCACCATTTTTTCACATAAAAATCAGTTCTGTTGTCATTAGAAGTACAACCCAGCCTGAATAAATGGTTGCATATCTTCTCTGGAAAAGCTTTTTGAAGTTTGGAGTCAAAAATATGCTCTCTAATTGCATCATGGGAGGTGTAGTATCTAATATTTCGGAGCTTAGGATATAAAAGCCAAGACATCTTACTTGCTGAAGCAATTTTGACCATTATTCTGATAACATTAGAAACAAATCAAATATCTATTTGAAACAAATAGCTTGCTCTGCCTGAAGTAGAAAAATGAGCCTACCAACACCTCTGGAGCTTATAAATTGACTTTTTTCTTGTTTGTTTAATTCAAACACAAACAGAAATATACGAACGATACGTGCGCAGGTTTTAGTGTATATCTCAGCAGCATGACAAGTGTAGTGAGACAGCAAGAGTCACTCGACTGTTACCACCAAGGAAAAAAAAAACAGCTAAACTACAAACTGTCATTACTACGTTCCTGTTCGTGCACTGAATAAACTGCTGGCATGTTAATCAGAAACTGTCAAAAACTAATTGCACAGTCTGAACATTGATGCATCAACTGAGTCATTAGGCGAAGTGGGAACCTCTAATCTGCTGATTCAGCACAGGAGATGGAGCAAGACAGAGAGAGCGGGGTGAAAGAGTGCAAAGAAGGAGGAGGAGGGACAGGAGGTAGATGCATAAGGGGGAGAATAATGTCCTGACAGACTCAATGAGCATCAGAATGCCGCGCATTTTACACAGGAGCTGAAACATGGAGGGGCGGACCTCTGGAGTCCGACATGAAAGAAGCCGCCGGATGGTTTCACTCCTGTCCAACGAGGCTACGACAAAGCCGACGTCGGGAGCCTCCAATCAAATTCAGCTGACTGTGCTTGAAACAGCGGCACATAAAAAGGCCTCAGGGTCAAAGGTCGAAGGTTTTAAATCATAACTGGATGATAGGCAGACACGATAGGCATTTTACAGTACAAAAGTCAAAGGTGTGAATGATACTATCACATTCTGCCTGCAGAGTTAAATGAAGTGTGGCGATTGTGTCATTTTTCCTGCTATAGCTGCCAATAAATTACAACATTTAACTTGCAGCTGCAAATCCAGCTAGGTGCATAGTGGGACAACATGAAATTAGTGATTTACATATTTTATTATGTAAAAATATATATATATATTTGCTGGTTTCAGCTTCTCAAATGTGTGATTTGCTGCTTGTTGAAGTTTTCAATGCTGGCTTGGATATCTTAAGGGTTTTCAGCTATTAGAAATCCAGGGTCACTGTCACGTTATTTTAGGTGCCTTGACTGAAAACTGTTGTGTTTTGATTAATCGTAGAACTTTGATGCCCGAAAACTGGTATTAAGGACAGCCTGAAAAAAATCATTCTTTGTTGCAGACAAACACGTTGAAATATATCTATGGCAACATCCAATACCTAAAGAAAAAAGACTTAAAATGGTAACTGCAACTGCTTTCTCAGATCTGTTGATCTAAAGGAAAATCTGAACATGTGCCAAACCGTGAACTGAAAACATGAGGGCATGCAAATGGTTTAACAGATTCCATATGCATCACGTGCGAGTGGTGGGGACAGCTGCTCCCTTATGTAACTCAGGCTGCAGGTAAAAGGTAAAACAGGCAACAAGTGAAACCATCCCACCCCTGGTTATGTTCAAATGTTTATGACAGTGGTGGTCTTCACTGCATGACCTTTGACATCCAGGGGGAAAAAGGCAGCTATGTGTTGACTCAGCACTTTGTTGCAAAATCCCTGATATGCTACTGCAACATAAAGTTTGCAGATAAAGGTAACGTGCAGCTTCTGGTTTGAATGAGCTAAGACTTTTATGTAAGGGCAAGCGGGTGCTTAAATGTGCACGCTTGCATGTTGCGTGTTTGTGTCATGTGCATCATTGCACTCGAGCGTGTGAGACATGCTGACTAATGTGGAATCTCATCAGGTTTCCTGTTCTTGTGGTCACATTTTTACATCCTTCTGTCTCCAAATATGCCAAGAGGGAACTTTTTCCTTTTAAAAAACATGCTGTTGCTAAACTGTCTCTTGACCTAAATCTGCAGCTAAATGCATTTTTGTATGACCTTTAAAGGTGCAGTTGGTAACTTAATGATAATAACTGTCATTCTCACTAAAATGTCACTGTATTCTGGAAGAAGTGCGTAAGAAAGACAATTTGAGAAAAAAATAATGACCCTCATCTTTATAAAGCTTTAAATGCCATTTGCTAGACCTTTAAACTTTAAACTGTACTGTGGTGCACAAAAAACAACCAGTCAGAGGCAAGAAGTCTCTAAGCAGCTGTCAGTCATGTCAATCACTGCTCATGAACTACAGTCAAACTTTCCATCTAGGCAGTGCTGATCAAATTTGAATCAAGATTCAGTCCCTGCATCGCCTGTTTCTTATCTCAAGTGTTTGAAAAAGAAATGAGAATGTTTGTGACCCGACCGATGGGCGGTGCTAGGAACTTTAGCTGACTGTTTCCAACATGGTGCCTGGTTTACAAACGTTCTCATTTTACAGCTAAACCGTACACTATAATATGTTTCTGGAATAAGAATGTTTATGCCATGTTGGAAACAGTTGATTGAAGTACCATGCACTACCCAATGCCCAATTTTAGTGTACTGTTTAGCTGTAAAATGAGAGCGTTTGTAAACCGGGCAGCATATGTGCCATGCACCACCCATCGGCCGGGTCACAAACTTTCCTTTTTTACAGCTAAACAGTACACCCAAAATGTGTTTCTGAAAACATTTGAGGTGAAAAATAGGATACATCTAGTTGACTGTACAGCTGTAAAAATGAGAAATGATATGATCATGCTGGAAACAGTTGACTGTAGCACCGAGCACTGCCCATTGGCAAGATCACAAAATTCAGCATTTGACAACTACACAGTACACTAAAACGTGTTTCTGAATACATTTGACGCGAAAAGTAGGAGACATGTTTTAGTGCACCATTAAGCTGTAAAATGAGGAAGTTTGTGAACCAAGCATCATTTTGGAAACAGTTGATTGAAGTACCAAGTACTGAAGTAATGTTTCTGATTATATTTGAGGCAAGAAAAAGGCAATGCAGTAACCTTGATTCATATTTGATCAACTCTGCCTAGTTTGACAGTTTACAGATGAGTTTTTTTCCCATATAGTGCTGGATAAACACAGTGACACTTTTAGCAAATATGACAAGTTACCCACAGTAGCTTTAAGAAGAGGCGGATAAAAAGTCTGTTGAATCTCTTGAGGCAGCGTGCATCACTTCTATCCACATTTCTTTGTCATATTTCCGCATCTTTTTACAAATCTCTGCAGGCCTCAGCCTCTTTTAGCACAGGATATTTTGATACCCTCCTTTGTTATCGGATTGTTGTTTCACTAAGGAAGAGGCTTGGTCTCCGACATGCTCCCTGAGCACATTTCTGTTCCTCTTGGACTGTGTTTGATGTTTTCTGACAGCAACAGCTCCACTTCAGATTTTACACAACTTATTTTCACGGTATTAGAAAGTGCTGTGGTCCTTTTAAGATGTAGAGTGCTTCCAGAAAGTTATCTTGCTTTTCCATTTCATTTAGATTACAATTTATTATTGGGACAACTATTTGGGCAACTGACAAACATTTTCATTATCATTTCATCTGCCAATCATTTTGGGAAAAAAATAGATTAATTATTTGATCTAAAAGATTTCATTATATATATATATATATATATATATATATATATATATATATATATATATATAATATATATATATATATATATATATATATATATATATATATACATAAAATGACAAAGTCTATGAAGATGCATCCAAGAGTCATTTCATGAAAACTGTTCAGTTTGGGTCAACCTTTAAATGGGGAAAAAGAGGCAGTATAAAACTGTGAAGATGCTAATTTAATTAAGTGAACTAGTAGGAAGAAGTAAAATAAAATAAAATAATAAAATAGGAATTTCAATATTTTAACTGTTCTTTTTAAAATTTCAGCTATTTTTTCATAATGTCATCCAAAAAAATCTGTTTTTAATAATTTTTTTAAAAATGTATTTGTATCAAACATGAGTTTTTCATTTATGGTGTTAGCCCTGACCATAGAGAAACGTTAACCCATATTACTTTGAATCTTAACACCTCATTGCAGGCTGATATTTGGATATAATGGATAAAAAGAAATCAATATTACCATTTATATAAACCATTTCCATGGAATGACCCATAAACATTACACCGGAGGGAAAATTAATTGTATTATTTTTTAGCACACAAGATTGAAAAACTACTCACACAGAAGCAGCAAAAACCTATGAATATTAACAAGTGTGTGTGTTTTTGCAGCATTATGATATAACCCTGATCAGCCTTTATAAAGCCCTCTAAGATTAGTTCTTGCATTTCCACCCGGCGTTAAATCCCTGTTCAAACAGCCACCAAGCTGCGGCAACCTGCTGCTTGGAGCTCAGCCAAACACTCACAGACCCTGCACGCCCGTGCGCTTGTGTGTGAGTTATTATTATTAAACCAAAGCAATTTATAACACTGGAGCAATTCATAAGAGGGAGGAGGAAGTTTTGATGTCATTATTTCTTCTGCCAACTCGGGGTTTAAAAGACAAAAAGCTACTGTGATAGCATAAAATTGCATTTAATCAAAGTGAATTTGTGCAACAATTACAAAACAGATATACTGGAGTCCAGCTCAGACATGGCTAAGCCAGGCGAGCTAATAAAACAACATTATCAGGGCGGGGCCTTCTCCAAGTGGCCAAAAGTTCACTTCTAATCCCAATTCCTGGTTTTGTACAATTAAAGATTTACGTGTGTGTGTGTGTGAGAGAGTGATAAACGCCTGTACTGTACAATAGGCCATAAAAAACGTTTGATGTCCTCATGTGCTCGGCCCTTTTTCATGGAAACCCAGCGGGGCATGTTCACAACGAGGGGATCAGACGAGTCACCTGACCTCACGTCGCTCTCTCTGGCACATGACAATGTGAGCCGAGGGAGCATGAATGAGCGACTGGTCAAGGACGAAAGCGCCTGTCGAGAACAGTCTGGTGACTGAGTCGAGGTGTACGGACTCTGGACGGCTGTAAATAAATCTTCTAGAGAGGCTATGAGAGGCTTAACGCTGCCAAGCAAGTCGGCTGATGAATGGAGAGCCATAATAAAATGTTTTATTAATTGGATTATCTACAAGTTGTTATATAGATATGCTCAAGGGTGGGGCTACAGATAGAAGATGCTGGCAGCATGCATAGGTTTTACTCACTTGTAGTTTTGTAGCGTGGCACTTTTATAAACTTTTAACAATCTGTCAATATTTGCAATCATCTCAGAGCACAATCACCGCTTTGGAAAGGCACGAAAACATTATTGCATCTATAAAAATGTGTGTATATTAAGTTTAAAGTTGGTTTAGCCTCACTTTTACTGTGCTAGAGATGAGGCCTTCTCGGTCAAACCTCAAGGACTTAAAGGGATAGTTTGGATTTTCTAAATGGGGTTGTATGAGGTACTCATCGATAGTCAGAGTGTTAAATATAGTAGATGACAGTCTGCACGACCCCAGTTTGGAGAAGCAGACTGCAGTAAGGCACAGAGGCTGAGCAATGTACTGCTGTGGATGGACGTATTTAAGACTCTTAAAAAAGTTGCACCTAAAAAAGTCTATATCATTTTTAAGTATTCACCATACTGAGAACATTTTCTACACTTTCAACCCTTCAGACAGCCCCTTCTGATGGTCATGCATGATTTAAATTTCCTCATCTGTGATACAAGCTATTTAACCCTTTGTAACCAGAGGAAATTTGTTAGATTTTTTTCAAAAACATGGGGAAAAAAAGGTAATGACAAACTTGGCAGGAAATGTCCCACAAATTGCAAGAAATCAGTAAAAACAAAGAAAATGACCTGGAAATCAGGTTTCAAAAAAGGCAGGAGAATTATTACAAAATGATAAAATATGGAGAAATACATCCAGAAAAATATATTTATAATAATTACAATTACATCTTAAAATTATGTAACAGAAAAAAAAACATATATATATATAAAATATATATCTATATATATATATAAAATATATATCTATAAATATATATATATATATATATATATATATATATATATTATTTTTTTCAGGTTGTTTTCTTTTAACTTTTTACTTTTACTTCACTGTTTCAAAGTGATGACGAACAACAACAAATACCAAGGTTGCTCTTCATCTCTCCTCCTTCTGTCTCTCTCTCTCCTTCGGGAATTCCTCTGTTCAAACACTCTCACTCACTCTCCCTTCCTTCCTCCCGTTACCATGGAAACGCATAAGTGAATGAGTCATCCCCTCCCTCCTCTTCATCCTCTCAAGGTCATCACGGAGACCACACACTCTCACCTGGAAAATCTGGCCACATTTGTATCGATCGGCCTGTCGTTTGATGGTGTTATTATTTTGACTTGTCTTGTTTGTCTGTACTGAACGAAAATGACCACTATCACAGCATGTTTGTCCCTGACCTTCATTATTATATTGATAAGGTCACGACTGAAGGAAGAAAGGAATATTTTGCTGCCCAAAAGATCAATTACTCATCTTGTGTTATGCTGAATTTGAGAAGAAAACAATGTTTTTCTTGCATGCCTCTGCAATGAATGAAGCTCCAAAAACGTACATAAAACTGGATAAATGAGATTTTCATTATACTGCACAAGTTGTGCAAGAGTTTGTTTTAGTTTACAATATTACAATATTTAAAATTTAAGGCAAAATCTAATCTCTAATTGCAATATTGATATAATATTGATTTACTGCCAACCCTATGATCACTCAGTAAGTCCAACAATTTACTGCTTTAAATATTAATAATAAGTATCTCCACCCAAGATCCTACAATTCCCACAATGCCAATCAATCTGATCCCTAATGACTTCACCGGGGCTATTTCCTCAGACTTTAAATAGCGCCCTCCAAAGCAAAATAAATAATTCAAAAGTTTTCAACAACTGGGTAGTGCAACCAATGATGAGTAAACTGAGTTAAAATTGTAAAAATCAACTGAGTGCTCCTTTAAAGTTGTATCTTTTTTTGTATATTTAGTACTTTATGTCAAATAAAAGAGCTGTAGGCCAATTTCTGTTGCCAGCTTGCCATCTGACTAAATGGGCCTTATTCTAAATGAGCATCAGAAATGAGTGAGTGTGACAACATCATCATTCTTGTCCAGGCTGCAGAGACATGATGACATCTGATAAGCATGTTGCAACAGAGACTGATCTGACAGCACACACACTTGTCACACAGTGTGCAGAGAGTGAGCACAGGCTAAATATTAAACCAAACTACTGTCTGTGTAAAAATGCTGGTGCGGTACAGGTGATATCACTGACTCTGTGCCAGGATGCAACATCCTTGTCCTGCAACACCCACACACTCATCGTAAACTTTAAGTGCTGATTGAATGTTGCAATTTGTTTCCAGTTGTTGTTGTGCTGACCACAATGACTGTCACTTTTATTTCTTACACTCAGACTCACTTTTAATACTGCCTTAGTTAAACAAATCAACAGTTTAACCCACTAAGCAAAATGGCTTGATTTTTTTACCCAGAAAACATAGGAAGAAGGAAATGAGAAACTTAGGAAGAAATGAGCAAAAATGTGCACAAAATGAGTTAAAAAAGTATTTAGAAAATAACCTGAAAAAAGTGCATAACAATAAAATAAAAATAATAATGATAATAATAAATATTTTCATTATTATTTCAAATTTTAATTATGAAAATTGTAATAGTATAATTGATATTTTTATTTTAAGCTTTTAGACTTAATAATAATAATAATAATATCTATTAATATTATTTCAAATATTTAATTGTAAAAATTGTAACAGTGTAAAAGATATTTTTCACTAACTTTTTAAAAAATGTATAAATATTTAGATTTTTTTTTGCAAATTGTGGGACATTTCTGATTGCTTATTGACTGTTTTTTCATGTTTTCGACAGAAATCCGACCGGGTGTCAAAGGGTTAAAGGACTAACTCGAGTCAAAGTTGCTGTGAGGTGAATAAGTCAAAGTGGTTGCACCCTTAAGCAGATCTGACTCTAACAGAAATGGTTACTCAGACTCACCAACAATGATGCCACAGGCGCTCACAAGCCCGATCTCCTTCTTGAGCGCCACTCCACCTCCTGACTCCTTCTCCCCGGCAGCATCCTTGGCAGAGCCCGACGTGCTGCTCCGTTGTCTTGCACCGTCCGTCATTGTTGATGGCTGGACTCTCGGTTTTGGGTTTTTCGTTGAGGTTTTAACCCTCTTTTCCACCTCACAGCACCTTGTGCGCTCGCCTCGCCTCAAGCCTCTCTTGTGTGCGTAAAACCACGCACAGAGGAAACGTACTGCACTTATCTGATGAGGAAAGTTGTTGCAATGTCAGCAACAACCTGTCACAATGACGGCTTTACCCTGAGCAAAGCAAGAAAAAAAAGCAAAAATAAGTGCAAGCTGTTGGAAATCTTGTGCTGAGTGTCAGTGTCCTGCCGCCGGAGCAAAAAAAAAAAAAAAAAAAAAAAAATCCTGTCTCCAGCTGCAACAATCAAATTGTTTGCTTGTGCCTGCCGGGTGCCACAGGTGGTGCTACAAGTCACAATCACATCAAGTCCGGTTTGTCGAGCAGAAAAACACATATTTCCAGAGACAGTCCTTAAAATGTCACACAAGGAAATAACTCCTTTATTTCTGATGTGAAAGGAACAAAAAAAAACTCAAAAAGCTCTCACTGTTGTTCCAGGTGTGAGCTGAAGAGACAAACGCATCTTCTCTCTGCGCGCAACTACAAAGCTGCTCCACAAGAAAGTCGTTCAGTTTTGCCTCGTAAACACCGGAGCTGTGTTTAGTTTGGTTCCGAGGAGGTTGTATTTGAGTAAATAACACACCGTCTCCCTTCATATAAGTACAGTAGCGCCGCCTCCCTTCTGCCTTCCCACCCACCTACTCCGGCTTGTTTTTCCTCCTTGCCCTTCTCCAGGACCCTCCCATCAGCTGTTCCTCCAAATTCACTCCTGCTGCAGCTTTACTGTACTCCCTCCACATACAGAAACCCCCCCAAACAAGGCAGCTCATGCGTGAAAAGCAAACGGCACCTTCTTTTCCGCGCCTGTCTCTTAACCACTTCCTGCAGTTTTTTTAACCCCCATTTTTGTCTTACGCACGCACAGAGGCTCTCACTCATTCATACTTTATCATTCAAGATGCAGCGCAAGCCAGAGTCTATATTTAGCCCAAAGATGTCACTCGACGTGATGCAAGACTGCTGGTGTGTTTTCATACTGTGTGTGCTCTCACCCAAGCTGTTAGTAGCAGGGGGTTTTTTTTTCAGTGCATGATCCTGCACTCAGTCACAAAGTGAGTTTATAATTAAGATTTGACATTTCTGCCTATTTTTTGAGTCACAATTGTTCAATATTGTCTGCTGGCTAGTCATAGGTGATTCATTTTATTTTTAGGTGTGTTTTTTTTTTTTTTCCAAGCTGATTTGTGTGAATGTATCAAATCTTTGGATTTTTCAGAATAATCTCTATTTTTTTTAAAACACGTGAAAAAACATAATGAACAACTTGGCAAGAAATGTCCCTGAAAAGGGGAGGGGCAATGTCCAGAAAACTATATTTTTAATTCTCTTAAGAAAAAAAGAAAAAAAACCAGACATTTTTTAGTGCTTTTGCAAAATGTGTCATTTTCTCCATGACACTCTTTTATATTATATACATACAACAGATACTGCCAAACATCCCACAAAATTTCTATGTATAAGTTTACATGAATAAACATTCATTTTGCATTGCGTATTTTAACAATAATTTAATTTAATTTAATTTAATTTAATAGAAAAACACTTAAATTTCTCCATTCCTGTGATTATTTTATTCACCAATTTATGCCTTTTGTGCATCAATTAAGAGTGCAAACATCTTTAATTTTATTACATCATTAAAATAAAAGTCCTCCACTACTTTCCTGTGTTTTTGAACAATTAGAATAATAACTTTTCTTCTGCTCTCTGCTTTACTGGAAACAGATAACACCAGTTACAAACTAAATCAGTGTTTTTGCTCAAGGACGCCCCGGCTGCACAGATGCTTGCAGGCCGGGGCCAGAGGCCTTGAACCTGAGTCCTTCAGTTAATGTCCAACACTTTTTCACTTATCAGCGTCTCCTGCGATTTCATAGGAAAGCTCAGATTCACCTGAGAGACCCCTGCGCTTCCTGAACTGAAAACTGTTGACTCATGATAGTCAGTGTCAAACAAAAGGCAGTTACATAATTTAAGCTACTAATCTCTGCAAAAGTGAGCGAGCCGCTGTTGTGCTCTGCTGAGTTGGCAGAACAACAAGGTCACCTGAATCACCTCAGCAGACTCTGACAACACTAAAATACTGCTCGCATGCTTGTGTCGCTTTATTGCTGCTGAGGCGTACCTCTGACCCACATGTTTGTCTTTGTCCCTGCACAGTTTAAAGTCACCGGAAAGGTTTGGTTCTGCAGAGTAAAAATGACTCTAAATGTTCCTGGTCAGTGAAGCAGGAAGGGGTACACATTGCTCACTCACAGTACACATGCTTGACCATTAGAAAACAGGTCAGTGGGCCAGTTTGTTGACATTTGGCTGGCGGGCAGCACCTATGCAGGACATATTTTAGTAGGTCAGCAAGTTTAGCCCAGTTCTGGTGTCTTTTTGTGGTTGATATGAAAGTCAAAACTTCTTCCAAAAGCTTCCTCCTGCTGTAGGATGGTCACTTTTTTGTAATGTTCTTGTGTCTAAGTGAGGAGACAATTTCTTAAATTGGTGCAGAACTAATTGACATGGTTGCAGCCAATGCAAACAGGCTGCAATGTAACGTCTTGGGGCATTTGCACACCGTCAATTTGCATCCATTAAAAATGCTTGTTTTTGACCCTGACAGGGTCAGATTATTACTATAAGTGTTTGACAACATTATGGAAAGAAATCCGGCAGAGATAGACCGTTTTGTGAAAGGGTACAATCCTTTTTTTTGTGTTTTTTTTTTTTAAAACCAAAACAGCTCAGAAATCGCTATCACAAAATCCACCTCCATTCAAATAAATACATATTTTATCAGCAAAAACTCTGATTTGGTTGAAATAAACCCTTAATTCAGCCACTTAGATGTAAAAATATACTGGCACTATATACGCAAAAATGATTGTTTATTCCATATATTTCCACTAAGCTTTGCCACTTTCTTGTGAATTGCTGTAGTAGTTTGTTATTCTTAAAGGGACAGCTGGTATGTTTGAAACTCTTTCCTTACTCACAATTACGTTAAAGTCCATCAAAACTGCAATGACACTGAATTTCCACATTCAGTGTAAATAAGTTCTCATTTTAAATGTTTAATCTTGTTTTTTTTCTGCCATATTAAACATTGCCATTCTCTGTTGATCAATATACCTAAAGGAAGGCTTTGTGATCAATCATAATTGATGACCCTTACTGTTTTGGTTCTGACAGCGTTGATAATTTTGGTTCCCTGATCATCGTCTTCACACACTGATTGAATCCAAACAGTCTCCATCTTGCATTGTTTACTTGATTAGATTAGATTGAATTGCATCATTTTTGTGTCATCAATTACAGCAGAGGATAAAGGAAGGGCTCTGATCAAATAATGACGAGGTAATAGTTTTAGGAAATGGACCAACATCGCTTTTGTTTGAAGATGGAAAAGTTAGATTAGGTGGGTGATACTGAATACTCCATGTATTAATTGATTTATTGGCGAAAAGTTGCAGAAATTGAAACATCTTGAATCTAAAACACTATAAAATACAGAATATATGTAGTTTAAAATAAAAACATCTATGCAACTTCTCATCAAGCTGCAAACCCCCTGAACTTTGAAGTAAAAATACACAGGAGATGTCTTTTTTACTTGTTAAACTACAATTTATGTCCACTAAATGTGCTTGTTTTTGCCACTGATAGACTCAGACTGTCAGACTCAATTTTATTTATTCAACCCGAAAAGATATTATTTATTTTTTTTTTTTTGTATTTTTTTAATCAAGTCTAAAATCTTTAAAATAAAAATAGATATTTTATTATTATAATTTTCATTAATTATTATTATAAGTACCTGACAAAATGATGGAAAGAATTTCTACAGGGATAGACTGTACTTATCAAGAAATTACTCAAAGTTAATAATATAAATAAATATAAAATATAGAATTAATCATATAAAAAATAAGAAAGAGTTTCAAACATTACAACTTAAAATTAAAATAAAATAATAACAAGGAAATTACATGAAAAAGGTGTTAATTATTAGTCATTAGGCATAAAAACATGGGAAAATGGGGTCCAGGGTAAAAAAAAGAGAAAACAATTTTACCAGGTAACAAATCTCAGTATTCAGTGATATTCCACTTGTTTCACTCATCATGCTGCCAGTAAGCACTTAACAGCTTGAAGGCGGGGGGTCAGTATTTGCAGAGGTCACAGGTATTCCCATCAATAAATTGCTCATGTGCATGTGTGTGTATAAGCTTCTGTATGTGTGTGTTTGATTAGCTTAGTGGACCAGTTAAGCAAAAAGATAAGACTCTGGTGTTGTGTGCTAAAACCCTGGAGACATGGACAAAGAGCAGGGTGCAGAGAAAAAGAGGGACGGGGAGATGAGCAGCTGGCTGGCAGCATGGCTCCAGGGATGGCCGTCAGTGTGTTAGTCGCTCGGTCTGTCCAACATAACGCG
The DNA here is from genome assembly GCF_008729295.1 of Plectropomus leopardus. Classification (NCBI taxonomy): domain Eukaryota; kingdom Metazoa; phylum Chordata; class Actinopteri; order Perciformes; family Serranidae; genus Plectropomus; species Plectropomus leopardus. Next base: position 17,140,735 of record NC_056485.1, on the reverse strand, counting down.
ACAAATACCACATGGATTGCAATTTAAAAACTGTACAGATGTTCATGATCCCCAGATGTTATATCCCACAAGGCGGTTATGTGACAGACTTTCCAGATCACTAATATGTTTGTGATAATTTTTGTTGTACTATACTAAAACTGCTGTAATGTAAATAAAAATGGCTTTGAGTCAATGAGCTACTTAACACGAAATTACCCCCAAAAAATGGCAAGAAATGAGTAAAAAGTTACAAAAAAATTACCTGTAAAGAGCAAGAAAATGCAAGTTAAAGAAAAAAAGAAACATAGCGGCACTATTTAATGAGAATTGTTAGACGTTTTGATATATTTGGCTACTTGGTACTGATTTTGGTACTAAGTACTGATACTCAGCCCTAGATACTTCAGGTTGTGTCTTTTATAATCTAATGTGCTGTAGTAAAACTGCTCTAGTATTGCCTACTGTCTACCAGTACATACAGCAGTACTGATTCAGAAACGACTCGTATCTGAAGACATTTGCCTTATTTGGGCAAGAGACTACATGAGTCATGAATTCATGTCTTGTGGAGAAATTATAAGGAGTGAGATTTTGGTGAGAAAGTATTTTTCAGACAGTGGAGGATTGTCGTGTGGTTTGAACTTCACAGGCATGTTCTGAGTCAGCTGTTACTTGGATTTTATCACTGCGGTAAAACTGACCCTGGGCCTTTATTCTGATAGCGCCGCACAAACAGTACCTGTACTCACACCCACACTTTAAAAAAAACTATTACAATATATAGTAAAAAAGGTGATATATGAGCTGTGTAGTCTCTCAGCTGTCATTTTTTAACATTTAAATCACTTTTAATTGGAGTTAAGTCATTTCCAAAAGGCAGATATGATGATCAGATATACCTCTGCAGCCAGTCTTCACCTCTCACACACACATTCCACCTTTCCATCACATGGAAACTGACGTAATCATCTGAAACATATGCACACACACATACGTAACATGCATCCACGCGCACGCACCAACCGCCAGGTGACAGATCGGGTGGTGAAAGAGGCATGGAGATTCTGCAGATAAGGCTGTGTTAATGAGTAACCCTGCTGTTCCAGGTTGTTTGCTGCTCAGTGGCTGGAAAATTGGAACAATAACATGCAAACACGGAGGTAATGGCTGTGGTGCCAGGCAGGTAGACCGCAGGGAGATGCGGGTTTCCAACAAAGACCTGACCATAACATCAGCAGTAATGGCTGGTTAACCACAGCTCTGTCCAACAGCTTTTAAAAGCAGAATCTATGTTGGGTGCAAACTTGTATAAAGACAAGTATTCAAGCCAAAGACATCTATAAGTATCAAGCACAAGACCAAACTGTCATAATATTTTATTCTGCACAGTTGCCAGAATAAAATGTTGTCATTGCATGACTCTGCAAACCATGGATATATTAAATTTGAACATTTCATATGATTACATCTATATATGAGCTGAGATTCAGTCATCAGGAGTGGATGGCTGCCAAGCAGCAGAACACAGTTTGAGGCCTACAGAAATGTGTATTTTTTAACAAATATTCAGGGCACTTCCAGCAGTGTTTGTAATGTAAAAAGTGGTTGGTTTTTATTTTTTTATTAAAAAAAAAAAAAAAAAAAAAAAAAATTTAGCAAATTGGTTGCTTTAAAAAAAGTGAGAAGGCTATGTGTGACAAAAAAATAAAAAAATAACCTAAAATGACCAAAAATAAGCAGAAACAAAGTTGTTTGTTTTTTTTTTTAAAAAAAAAAGAGTAAAAAAGGAACGCAACAACAAAAAGAGAAAAAAAAACAAATTTATAAAAACATAACTTTTAGTAATAAAATATCGTCCTATGTGCATTTTTCTCTATATTTGGGGGGGGATAAATTTCTAACCCCCTCCTGTCTCTTAAGACTAATTTTCCAGTTGTTTTCTTGTCACTTTTTTACTTATTTCTTGCAATTTGTGGGACATTTCATTTCAAGTTGTTCATTGTCTTTCCCCCCCAAAGAAATCAAACCATTTTTCTCAGGTGTCAGAGGTTAAATTATTTGTGGAAGGCATCTGAACACAGCACAAGAAAACTGAAGACGATCCAGGTTTTATGAGCGTTCGGGACATTTCCTGCTGTGTTTGTAGCAACAAAAGCAGGTATATTTTAATGACAGTTTGGGACATTTCCATCAGTGTTTATAGTGACAAAAGCATCTATTTTTTAACAAGAGTTTTGGACATTTCCTGCCATCTTTGTAGTGACAAAAGTGGCGTATAAGTGGCACTTTAATGAGCCAGAATTATGATTCTCACTGTAGAATTTCAATAGCCTGTAGGAACAGATGTTCCTGTATTCTGCCCTTGCAGATATTCATCAAACTAACATTTTAATCTCTGCACATGTGACCAGAAAATGGCAAGAATTAGAATATATATCACATAAATGCCTCTTTGCTCATCTAAATTCAGCCTCAGGTGTTGCAGTGTGCAGTTGATATACAGACATCAGTTTGATGTACCGATTCAATAAATGCAATAAATCCAAGCACAATGTGCAGGAGTCTGTTAAGCTCCTCTCAGATCTGCATTAGAAATACTTTATATGCAGCTTTTTTATGATCCTCATGGAGTCAAAGCTGTATAATACAAAAAAAAAAGTTAATTTTTAAATCACGTCTGCGTTGTGATCATGCGATGAAATCTGAGATTACGTCAGATAACATTTTTCATTCTGGTGGAGTCTCATTCTGGTCAGATGCAGCAGAAGCCGATTAAACGAGAGATGAAAGAGGATAAATTACCGCTGGTCAAAAGCAAAAATGACGCACCACCACATTCTTTCAGGAGAAACCTGAGAGGAAAATGATGCTGATATCCCTCCAGATAAACTGAGAGGACAGCACCTGGAAGACGGCCAGAGTCATCTCACTGATGACTCAGCCGAGCTCCTCTACACTTTGCTAACCGAACGCTCTCAGACAGGACGCTTAAACACGAAGATACACCAGAAAAAAATGTCAGCATCGTATGTTTCTGCAAACAATAAAAATATTACATTTGTACATACACAAACAAATTGTCTTTGTAAAACTACTGGCAACTGTTATACCATAAATTATTCAAAATTATATTACAGTTAAATTTATGACGGTATTCTATAGTAGAATGTGAGGTTAACCCTTTGAAACCTGGTGTGACATAACTTTTCTTGTTTTGCTTTCAGACGTAATAACCGTAATAACCTTTGAACCGTGAGCAAATTGGTGCAATTTCTTTCAAAAACATGCAGTAAAAAGGCAGTGACTAACTTTGTAAGAAATACTACACAAATTACAAGAAATTAGTAAATTTAGAAAATCAATTTTTGAAAAAGCATGGATGATGTTCTAAAATTATAATAATAATAGCATTTCAAGATTGAGTTCATTTCCTTTTTTTTTTAAACTTTCTTATTCTTTCTTTCATTTTTAAATTTTTTTTTCATTGGCAATTTTTTAGTACTTTGTTCATTTCACTTTTTTACTAACTTCTTGGTAGTTTTGGGGTTATTTCTTTTTTTGCTGATCATTGCTTTCTTCCCATGTTTTGGAAAAATATCATGTTAATTTGCTCAGGTTTCAAAGGGTTATAACATCCTGTTTTCCGCTCCCCTATATTTTGTACAATAATGAATAAATATTGTATTGTAAAATATATAATAAACATTTTTTTGCTTTTAATGTCCCTTTACATCGGCCTACTCATTTCAAATTAAGTTTTGTTAAACAGAAACTGACTTATGACAAACACGCAGACAAAGGACACAAAAAGCAATTAATGGCGTGTTTGATTTGAGGAAATCAGGTGACCCAGCAGTGCAAACAGCTGTTAATTACTTGCATTACTTCATCAGGAGGTGTTGCTTATCCATCATGAAAGTCTGATGAAAGGGTCAGAGCTATTGTTAGGCTGTGATGGCTTTAATGGGATGCGATAAGTTGTTAATGGCACGGCATTTGGCATGTCTTTTGGGATGGGATTATGGTATTGTCTCCTCTTAAAATATGTTTTAGAGTCTCTACACATTATCTGCAGTTCCCTCTGGTCACAGTAAATTCAATTCTCCACCTGAATATGTCTATTCAGGTTCTTGCAAAACAGGTTGCAGATTTGCAAGCTAAAAATCTTCTGTGAAAAATGATTACGTCTGTAATTTGTTTACATTTGAATGAATGAGAATAAAGCACTGAGTCCTGTGTGTTAGCTTTAGATGATCAACCCTGGACAAGAGTCAAAACCAGTGAAAGGATGATATCAGGAGGAGGAGATAGAGGTGGAGGAGGAGGAGGAGGTGTGGCAGAGATATCATAACCACAACGAGTTCCTATTTATCTCAGGGAATATGGTGTAATGTTTTTGCAAACAGACGTAAAAATCTCTATACAGCTCCAGCTTTCCTCATATATTAAAGATATACAGAGTACAGAAAAAGTTAATAACACATTAAATGTGGCCTTCTTTAACATGCAAGGTCATGAGATTAACCCTTTGAAACTGCAAAAACATGACAGGAAAGCAAATGAGCAACGCAAGAAGAAATGACCTAAAACAGTGCACAAAATTAGTAAAAAAAATAAAATAAATAATAATAATAAAATAAAAAAGTATAAAGAAAATATAAACTAAAAACTTGCAGAAATAAAGGGAAGTAATAAAACAAAAAGAAAAAAACCCAAACATGACAAAAGCAAAATAAAAACAGAAATGATCTGAAAAAGGTGCTAAATAATAATAATAATAATAATTGTAAAAATATATAATAATAATAATAATTCTGCAACTTAAGTGATGAGTGAAAAAAGTACCAGAAAATTACCATATTACCATTTGTTTTAAAAATGAATTTTAAAAAGGAAATGACCTCAAAAAAGTGTTAGAAAATTTGTAACAGATTTTATATTCTACTCTATTCTAATAGTCTATTTTATATTTATGTTATATTGATCATTATAAATATAGATTTTCCCAGGCTTGTTAAAGTATATATTTTAATTTACTTATTTCTTACAATTTTTTGAAACATTTCCCTTTAATCTGCTCATTGCCTTTGTCCACATGTTTTTGAAATAAAACACAGGAATTTGCTCAGGGCTCAGAGACTTAAATACCTCTGAAAGACATCTGAAAGCTGCACAAGAAAAGTGACGTTGAAGCACTGACTGTTCACATTAAGCCAGCATGCAAACACTGAAGGCAAATGTTTTGTTCAGCATGTTCTCAGACATATCAGCACTTTGCTTTGCATATAAACGCCGTATAAGGAGCAGAGCGCTGACGCTGGGACACATCACCTCCCCCTGTATTCCAAGAACCCTCCTTGTCTTCCAGTCCTGAGGGAGCACATGCTCATTCGGAGACATGTGGGTTTGTAATGTGACATACTGTTTATCCATGTCCATATATCTTTAAACATCTATTTACAGAAACATAAGACGGGGTTGCAAAACAGGGGAAAGGTGGTGAAAGACAGAGATGGAGGTGTGAGTGTGCAGAGAGAGAGAAATATGTCAGGGGGAGGAAAATGTTTGGAGAGTTTGTGTCCTCAGCAAGAAGCAGAGGAATGTGTGAATTTACAGCGAGAGTTAGGGAAAATACTTAAGGTGAAGAGAAAGAGGTTGAAAGAAGAAGGGATTGAAGAGGAGGAGGAGAAGGAGGAGTGGCGAAGGGGGTGTGTCAGCATGGGAGTGGAGATGGTAACTCGAGCCTTGTGTTTACAATTTTCCCCAGAAACATATGAGGAAAATGGGACAATGTGTTCAAAAACTCACGCTGCGATCACGACACAAATAAACTCATTCTCTTTGGCTGCTGACTTTAGGTTTAATCTAAACAAAGGAAATTAAAAATTAAGTTTATTATTCAGCTCCCATCAGATACAAGTGTAGAGGAGGATCTTCAATAGCTGTTATCATTGTGTTTTACATGTATAAGGACCGAATTTTAATTCATGCAGACATATATCTTAGATTTTGTCACTGATGATTGCATTTGGCACGAATATTTAAAGGAGTGCACTGGTGGTTGTGCATGTTTTAGCCGTTTCTCCTTTAGTCACATCACAATTAACCATTATGGAAAAATCATTTCTATGGTATTGAAATGAAATAATCAGTGAACAGACATAAAGGTGCTTTAAGTCGCACTAATCGATATTTTGATATCTACGGATGGATCACCTGATCCATGAAATGACCTCTTACCTCCACATTACGTGGTGGTGGCATGTAATATGTTAAGACTACATGCCTGCAGCACTGAAAAACAAGTTTCAGATGGTCACAGTTTTAAGTGGTTGGAGAGAAAACAGCTAAACAAGAAAATAAATCTGCTTGCTAAAACTTTGAAAGGTGATAATGACGATATTGTTTTTGAATCCTGTATTGCTGCCAAAAAAATCAGTGCAGCTCTCAGTAATGACCCATAATAAACAAAATCAACATCTGCTTTAACTTTAGTAAAATTGACATTATGCTATAAAATAATGGCAGTGCAGAGTGAAACTTACAGACGTGTCTGCTGCAGGAAATGCGCTCTCAAATAAAAGCACAACAGATTAAAGGTCACAGGTTCTAATATTAGCTCTGACATCAGGAGCCAGTGTTGATGTTGTTTTCATTATTATGTAATTGTTGTTTTTATTTTGTGTTACAGCTGTAACTTTAATGACGAATACTGATGGTGATGATCAGTTTACATTTATGCTGTTTCTCATGTTATTGCTGTTATGGTTATTGTTCGAGTTTGCTTGCTTGGGAATAAATAAACAGATGTCAGAACAGAACGATCCATGTTCATGATGTCGGATCTGCTTATCTGTGCCTCAAAACTCGAGCCAGTCTGAACTTGTTGGCCTCTCGTCTTAACGCTCAACTTTCGCCTCTAAACTGCACAACAGCTGACACACTTAACAGTAATGTTTCTTATCCGGCTCTTAATATAGCTGTTGACGCTTTCATTCTCATCACAGATTATTTTGTTTTATTTTATTTTACCCATATTTAACCAGGTAAGTCCTGCTGAGATCAACAATCTCTTTTCAGACCTGACAAGACGAAACGTTACAGAAAAACAATGATAAATACAATAGAATATAAGATAATATATATTAACATGTAAAAAAAAAAAAAAAAAAACGCTACACAAGGACAAAAAGATATATTGCTACTTTACCCAAATCTGATGTAAACAATTAATTCAAATGATTATGATTCGAAATAACTATGGCCATGTTAGTAAAAAAACAGTTAAGAAAATACAGTGATAAGACAGATTTAAGGCAAATTTCTTTGCCTTGATTTGCCTAAATTCTGTGTATCCAGCAGACAACTCTGAAGAATAACAAGGGATTTGATATGTACAGTAATCCTGATCAGCTGAGCCAGCAGCTGAGTGTGTTTGTGTTCTCAAAGATCCTCAGAAGCAACCCCACAAACACAACTTCCTCTTTCACAAGAGGAGGAGGAGGAGGAGGAGGGTTGAGAATGACTTGAAAACACTGAGATTGGAGTGTTTTTCACATGAGGCAGCACATAGAGTATCCTCTTTTTCAGGAGAGCGAGCGTGTGTGTGTGTGTGTGTGTGTGTGTATTTCTCGTATTCATTTCCCTCTTCTCCCCCTCGGTCCAGCCCCTCCCTGACTGTCAGCGCTGCCTAGACGAGGCTGTTTTTATGAAAGTCTGGCTGAATCCAGTTCACACTGCCTCAAGAAACGACCTCCTCATCTTACTCCCTCTTCCACTCCTCCCTGCCGCCCTCCTATAACCATCTCATAGGATCTCACTCCCCTTTTTCTGCTCCTATTGTTTATCCCTCTTCTATTTTTCCTCACTTTGTCTCCTTTCTGTGTGTCTTCTCTTGCTCCCTCGCAAGAGAAGACACACACACACGAAGAAAGAAACAGTGATAGGAAGCTAAAATCGCTGTGTAAAGCTTTGATTTTATGTATCTGAAACATATATTTTCAGACATGTATTGTGAATGTTTTTTATGCATATGTCCAGATAACAAGGCTGAACTAACAATGAGACAGTCCAGGCAGCTGCTCAGGCACTCCAGACCCTCAAGGGGCCCCAAAATGTTATCTAAGTGGCAATTATTTGAGGAAATTTAGTTGAACAACACAGACAACACAACACATAAATGGAAATTGTCTGATGTGATCTTAAGACCCTCATACTGGACTTTGCTGCAAATATAGTTTTAGTACCTTTGAAGGTCCAGCATATAGGATTAAAAACATTCTCATCTCATGTCTGCGTCTACATATTACGCTCTAGGTGTCATCCTGCATCTGCTATTGACGCTTTGGGGTGCTGCTATCATGAAATGGTGGGTTGACTCTGCACATGGTTATGTTTAGGCAGTACAAGCACATGGCAACCAGCGCCAGGAGGTTCAGGTGAACACTGGACTCCTGCATGAAAGTCCAGGGTTTGTTGGACCCATTCTCCACTCCTCATTCATGCCCACCCTTTGCGGACCTTTGTGCTCCTCATATTACGTTGTTACTGACAGCTTTTCAACCTGACACCGTTCAGCAGTTTATCATGCAGATGCGACAGGTTTCATCCGGTCACATTGATGCCGATCGTCGCGTATAATGCTGCTGCAGAAGGTGTCGTCAAGCCTTCTGGTGGCAAACAAAAACACCACAAATGGCTCTGTTCCTGCACTTTTGTTTAGCTGCCGCAAAAAGTCGCTTTTGGTGTCGGGATCTTATGCCGAAAGCACTGCAAAAAGGCGGTATTTGATGACTTTTAATTAAGAACGGGCTCCACATAAAGGGATTTATTGTCATAAATGGAATATAATATTCATAATTATGTTGTGTTTTTGTTACTTTAGGACGCAATGACAAAGTATTCAATCAGGATGATAACATGATGCTTAAGAGCAATCTTTCCACAGAATCTTTTGTAAGTCTGTGAATCCATTATGAAGTTATGTGCCTTTTTCTTATAGGCCACTCCTACTGTCACGCCCCTCTTTTAGCTAATTGTCTTAACACAAATTTTTACCATCACACAAACAAACGCCCACTCACAGTCAAAATTTCAACCTGTTTAGACAAAATGTGGCCACCCACAAATAGGGACACATTCAACCGACCAAACTATTGACCGACCAACAGACAGATCGAGCTATCGAGCTGCTGGTTGCAGCCAAAAAATGCAGTACAAGCACATTTCACAGTATAGTGTGAGGTTGAGAGGAACTGCTGGTGTGCTATCTGCCTGCATTTGTTTGCTTTTGTGTGTCTTTATGTGTGCAAGCGTGTATGTGTGTGTGTGCGTACTTTATGATCTATCGCCCTTGTGAAGGTGTAGAATCTGACACCCTTCTTTTTTGTGTACCGTTCCCATGATGACGCTTCCCTCTGGTCTCTAACAGCCTTCCTGGTGTGTGTTTTTGTGTATGTGCATGCATATACGTGTCTTTGTGCAGAGTACATAATCACCCAGCAGTTCAGGACAAAGCTGCTGAAGTGCCCCGAGGCTTTCAGTGGCCTGCATGAAATCAAATGGCTTTGTGAATGTGAGGCAGAGCGCCACTGAAAATTAAAGGTTAAAGAACATGTCAGCATGCACGAGTGCCTGTTATGAATGCAAATTTGTTCACATTTACATGCTTTGATTGGGTTTCAGGTTGGGTTTCGTGTGATGACTGAATGATTGATTGCTTGCTCGGGGTAAAGCACAACATCACTGACTGGATCTTTGTATTGTATCTCTGTATTGACTGATTGTGACCTTGTTAGCTGAGTTATTCAGGACCACCTGATTGTGTGGTGGTAAATATATATATATAGAGAGAGAGATAAATAAGCAGTATACAGTATATAGCTGTGTACAGATTTTGATATGTGAGGTTATTCAGTAAAGGACGATAAATTTGGGCATGTGCGGTCGATTTTTCGACCTCAAGGGCGTCACTTTCTGGCAGGCTGGTTGGTCTTATAAAATATTTACGCTGCTTGTGAGTGCAGCACAGACTATAAATAGTCTCAGCTAAACATAAAGCTGTATTTTTTTTTGCACCACTGCCATCCGATACAGCTCTAAACGTCATCCACAAACACACACAGATATAAATGAATACACAGCTTCACTTACAGACGCACGCTGCATTTTGATCATGTTTTTGACGTATTGATATTCTGCATGACTGTGCAGGAACACACACATACACACACACACGACAAGCTGCCGTTCGTCTCTGTGCCAAGCCTGACCATCCACGTCGGCCTGATTTATTAATGTGAAAAACTATCAAGCGTGAGCACAAAATAAATTCAAGCTGTTATCAGCCTGCAGAGCCTGCGGGAACAGATTCATGAGCGTAAAACCTGCTATCACTAAGTTCTTCAGCTGTTTTTGCAGGTTTAGAGCACTTGAGAATATGTTTTTTTCACTAATATGGTCACATTTTGTCCATCATCAGGCCATCAATGCTTACTTTATTTGCCAGAGGTTGATTCGTTGCACAGCAGTGAAACTAAAGAATAGCATAATAGAGGAAACACATACATAAATAAGGTGAAATAAGGTTCTCCGTGTTGAATTACATGCTTTTTTAATCAAGGGTAACAAACCTCAGATGTAAAAAATGCCCAGAACAGACTGATTTAATTTCAGTCTTTAACGATACAAGCTGGACATTTTATGAATACAGAGTAAAAACAAACAACAAAAAAACAATTTAATTTAATCCCAAATTACTGGATCAACCCAAATCCAATTGTACAATGAAGAAGGCCTTAAAGTTCAAATGAAACGCGATTCATCTTTTTCTCTCAAAAGCAGTGATTAAGATTAATGTTTTAAACACATGAATCTGAAAATAACACAAAGAAAACCAATCCAAATTTGACTTTCTTTTTCTAAAACATAAAAGAGAGACACAGTCATACCTGATCCTAATAGATGATATGATAGCAGGTTATGTATTACACGAGGAGATGCGCAAACATTAGTTTATTTATTGACGACTCCCAAAATGACATATATGACTGTTGGAGAGAGACAGGCACACGTACTTGTGTTGAGAAACAGTCCTAGTTTGGGCACCCAATCTCCTCGGCTAGGTTTAGAAAAAGGTGGAATAAAGTAAGTACATTTGTTGCATAACTTGCATAAAAAATTTAACTTATGTACATGACATGGTCACAAGTAGTGCTGTGTATTGGCAAGAATCTGGCAATAAGATACCTATCACGATACAAGGGTTACGATTCAATATATTGTGACATTTTCCAATACAGTATGCAAGTAAGATATATTGCTTTTTTTCTTAAAATAAGGTTATTTCAAGAAAAAAAGCAATATATCTTACTTGCATACTGTATTGGAAAATGTCACAATATATTGAATCGTAACCCTTGTATCGTGATAGGTATCTTATTGCCAGATTCTTGCCAATACACAGCACTACTTGTGACCATGTCATGTACATAAGTTAAATTTTTTATGCAAGTTATGCAACAAATGTACTTACTTTATTCCACCAACACTGCTAAATGCATAAAAAGTTACTTTTTTAAAACTTTTTGTACAATCTGACAAAATAAATAAATTTGCCCGTATCAATTAAAAAAGTAAAAATAAAAGTGTTTTTGAAAATCAGTACAATATCATAATAGTCAAGTGTATCGATTTTTAAAAGTTATTATTATTACAGGACACAAACAGCAGTGAAAGTCCTGTGTTTGTTGTTACTTACTTTACGTATGTTAAAAAGTTACTTAAGTACTATGTAAATTAAAATAAGTCAACATCAACTTTAAGTTTCACATGGGATACAAACAGCCGTCTCCAAAGTGAAAGTCCTGTTTTTGTCTGACCAATCCATTCACCCTGACAAAATAGAAACAAAACTGGGATCTTACCAGTCTGAATATTATTAAAACCCAGGTCTCAAGCTGGGCATCAGACACAAGAAATCCTACATACACTGATAATCAGAGTTGCATATTAATGACCATGTTCTTTATATTTTTGTCATTAATAAGCTTCCATACTTTATGTAGGTTATCTATCGATACCCAAGTCCACAGGAAAGTGTGACATTGCAGGCGTGTCACAGCCACAGAAGTGCAGAGCCTTAACTCATCCAAAATAGTACTTTGACAAGCTGCTGAGTTGATTTATAAAACAACCAACCGGAGCAAAACGTGATGTCTGGAGCTGAGCACCTGTGATGCTGTCGTCATGTGCACTCAGTCTTACTTCCCTCTTTTGGCGAACACTCCTTTTGCACCACATACTCCCCAACGGACAGACAGACAGACACACTCCCATCCACGTTATTTGAAATTACTCCTCTTGCTCGGAACAAGGTTGTGAAACATTATACACTGTAGCAAAATGGATAAATAAACTTAACTGAATTAAAATGTTACTGTTAGTTGTTGTGAGACATTTTAGCTTGAAAAAATGAACCGAGACATTTGATTTATCATAACTCCAGCATAAACTAGAGCTGTTGTTTCCTGCACTTATGCAACTATTATTACTCTTTGTTAATCATACCATTAAATTTAAGTAACTGCACAAAATCATGGTTTAAGGAGACAGATTTTCCCAAAACTGCAAGTTACAGGTACTGATAATGTTAATCCAAAATCTTTGTTTACATATCCAATGCACTATTTTCTACTAAGTTTGAATTTCTTATTAAAATGCTATTTTATATAATACTGCACTATATGGCCAAAACGAAATGGACAACATTTTTTTTAAGTTTCAATTTTTATTAGACTTTTATTTGATTTTCATTATTTTAGATAAAAGGACATGCAGCAACTTATGTGGTGTGTCTCAGTCATGTCTTTAAAATACAAGTGGATACCCCAACTGAGCATAAAGTATATAACAACCCAGCAGTTTAAAGCAGTTAAAATCAGTGCCAACCTCAGCCAGCTACATCATAACAGTAATGATAATCTAGTTGTAGTAACAAAAGAACATATTAAAACACTTTTAAAGTGTGAGTATTTCATTTTACAGAAGTGTATTTTCTGTTAATACTTTTACTTTACGGGGCACTCGCTTTTCCGATTAGAAACTGCAAGAAATTAGTAGATTTGGAATATTAATTTTCTATTTTTTTTAAAGATTATTTTTTGGGCTTGGGTGACATGCAGTAAAGGGCCAAGGCTGGAGGTCAGTCTAAACTTTTGCCCTGTGGCAGAAAATGTTCACATTATTAGACAAAAAATGATGCATTTTAACATCAGTTTGGACCACTGTTGCTAGTAGCTTCTTTATAGTAGGCTGCTCATAATACTATAATAATCCTATATAATGAGGTTATAGTTTTTCTATGGTAGGCTACCTTGTAGTAAGTTTAAAATAACCATAATATTCTTTTGAGGGAGGCGAAGGAGATCACTTTCTATGGTCTGGACTCATTTTTATTCAGATATATTAAGGTGAGAGGTAAAGAGACCCCTTTTTAACAGTTTTAGCCAAATTTATACCAAAAATGACACCTACAAACACAAGTACACAACCCAAGCTATACACTACACACTAAGTCATCGTCTATAGTAAAAAAAATATGACTGTTGCCGAAAATATTTTTATTAATAAAGCTGCCTGCAAGCGTGTGTGTGTGAGTGAGTGTTTTTAAGTGTCTTTTGAAGTGTATTTAGTAAAGGATATCAAAAGTCTCTGTGTAGTTTGCTCTCTTCTCTCTCTGTCGTCTGTTGTCAGTCGGTCTGTTGTCCTCCCTGTGCTCCTCTCTGTTCGTCTGTCTGTGTTGTGGGCTGTTTGGTCGTCGGTCAAGTCATACTAAAAACAAAAACTGTGACTCACCTCACCTGTCAGCTTCATGTTGACTCGTCCTCTTCCTGTCAAGATTCCTGTTTGCCGCCATCTGCCGTGCGTGACTGCGTCACAGATAACGTGCTGCGTCACCCGCGTTCCGTGTCTTTCAAATTAAAAACTCTATGATGTGTTTAAGTGTTGCTGTTTAGGGTTTTTTCCAACAAAAAAATCCCTTATTTCTAGTTACGGTTAAACTGGATAAATCCTCTTCCTATCAGCCTTTTACTCGTACAGTATTTATATTAGTGCGTCATCTAGCGACCGCCGTGCGTCATTGCGTCATATAAGTGTTGTACTGACGCGCCGCCGCCTGCAGAGGGCAGTGTAACACAGCTACATGTTAGCAGACGGGCTAACTGGAAAAAGAGCCGCTTGTGAGAGTTTGACGGTAAGTGTCCACTTTTAGTGTTAGTTTTATACCATTAAGAAACGTGGATACAATTACCTAATGGGTGAGGTTTCTTTTTCGTAGCTCATTTAAGTTACTGGCAGTTAAACGGGCTTTGTAGAGTTTACATTAGCCCGGCGCTGCTAAGCTAATTAACAAATTAAAACGGTTAAGCTAGCTAACAATGCGGTGAGGGGGCTCGTTAAAGAGGGAAAGCTTTGTTGTTCTTGATCTTTGGTCGGTCTTTTGGTCTTTTTAAACACTCTGTAGCATTTCCAAATGATGACATTAGCCTGAATACAATTAAAAAGTGTTTTCCTCACAGTCTAAATTACCCTGAAAAGGCAATTCAAGTTTTATCAGTAAGCTAGCAGGCACTAAAACCTAGAAACTGCTCCTTATTTGACGTAATTGGCCGTTTTTTGGCTTTTTTTAAAAGGGAAAACAGGGGCATTAATGACTCTAAACAAAAATATAACACTACAACAGTGTTAAAATATCTAAAACGTTGTCTGAGTTTGACAACAAGGGACTTTGAAGCCTTTAATTTATCCAAATTGTGTTCACCTGTGCGTCGGCTTGCAAGTGCGCATGGGAAATGTAGTTCACAGGTGCAGTTTACGTGACCCAAATACATAGGGAGCAACACAGACACATCATTTCATCAGAGTGAGGTTAAATGGATACAGAGACAGTAAGGAAAGTAAAGTAATATAATTTTTTATTGAATAAAGTGTTATTTTTTTCTTTTAGTGATTTAGTCTATTAAATACCATTAAATTGTGAAAAATGCCTGGAAACAGGAGACATCATCATATGTCTTGTTTGGTCTGCCCATCAGCCCAAAACCCAAATATATTCAATTTACCATTATTTAAAACAGAGGAAAGAGACAATTTGTCACATTAGAGAGGCTGAAACAGAGGATGTTTTGTGTTGTTCTTGATAAATGTCTTTAATCACCCCCCCTTAAATTTTACATTATTATTCAACGGTTGGGAACCCCTGTGCTAAACAATTACACAATCAGATTTTTTGTAATGTAAGTAAAAGAAAAGTACCTACAACCCCAAAGTAAACTCAGCATAATACTTAAAATCCACATGATTTTAAGTGCCTAATGTGTGTATCAAGTTCAAAGTTTTGTCTTCTCTGAGCTCACACAGGAAAATATTTAACCTGTTTTTAAATATAACAGAGCTGTACAGGAATGTTTTGGAAAAGTTTCCCTCCTGCTGAAGATATGTGCTTCATCCTTTAGGCCAGAAATGCCAAGAAAAATGAAGAATGTGTTGTCACCTGCAGCTACTGTATCTGTTGCTCCAGCCTGGTGTCAGAAGAGGTGAGAGAACAGGTGTTAGTGTTTATGTGAAAGTGAATAATCGTAGAGATGCACATTATTGGATTTTTTGCCGATATTGAATGAGTAGATAAATAACAACTCATTTGGCAGATAACCGATACTAATAATGATATATTCACTTTTTTCCCCCTCCTGAATTAGTGTCATGGTGGAAATGAAGACATCAAATACTGTGCTATTCAGTTTATGGTATACTGATTTATTGTGCAAATTAGGAGAAATACTTACTCCTAGGGTTGATGCTTTGTGCATGTTCAAATTGATATTGACAAAAAATCAGCATGTTTGCCAAATCTGACTTCATTTTAAAGCCAATTTGTGTTGATACAGATAAAATGCCGATATTATCGTGCACCCCGAAACTATCACCATTTTACAGTCACTGACCTTTTGAGTGTTTTTGCTTTTCCAGAGGAAGAAGAAAGACAAGACAAGACAAGACAAGTGTTGAAGAAAGCAGAGGTAAACATCTTATTAGCCGTGTCTCTGTGTCTGACTTTCTGTTCTTGTGCTACTTATTTTAATTTTGATAACCTATAAATCATCTCTAACATTTGAGTCACTTTGCCAGGGCTTAGATAGTATTTTTGTCAAAGTGTGTGTGATGAAGGGACATCGTCAGCATCCTCAAAGTCCTCAAACTCAGATTCTCTGACTTGCACTCTTTTTTTACAATTTCCTTTTGCGTTCTGTTCAGTATTTCCTCAATTTCTGCCTGTTTGTGTGTACATTTGCGAACCCAACATGTGAATCTTTGCACACATCCATCATTTTGTGTCCACTTACTTCCCACAGATCCTTTAAAAAATGTCTTTATTTTTGTTTTTTGAAAGTCATCGTCTAAAATGAGGGGCCTTAAATTGTCTGGAATCTAAGAAAGGCGGACATTAAATTTAATCTGCGGCAGACTGACTGAGCAAATGTGTGCTTATTTGTTCTTTCTTCTTTGTATTTGGTTTCATTTTATATCTCTCAACAATGGCAGTTTCCGCAGCTTTATTTTCATTTTAAATTGTTAGGAGTCTGCTAAATTAGTGGCTGTACATAATGCCTAACTGCACATTTTAAAGAGTAAGGTTGTTTTTTTTTTAAACCTGGACCCTGTTTTCCCATGTTTTAGTGTCTAAGTTATTTAAAAAAAACACACACAATTTCCGTGACAACAAAAGAGGTCAAACAAAGACACTAAAGGCCGTCTTATCTTTCTTTCAACTCTCAGGGAAAAAGCAGAAACATTTTTTTCTTCTTTGGGGTTAAAGGGTAAGTTCTGCACTTTATATCGGGACCTTTTTTCCCATGTTTTTGTGTCTAAGTGACTAATAGAAACAACAAGTTTTGAAATTGGTCCAGTATTAAGCGAGAGGGCTGCAGCTGGCTGCAGTGGAGCAGGCTGCAGTGTAACTCTTAGCTGCATGTTTGCACTGTTAATTAAGGTTATTAAAGATTTTAAAGTGCTTGATTTTTGCCACTGACAGGTTCAGCTTGTTTTAAGTGTTTGACAACCTTATAGAAAGGACCCCTACACAGACAGACCTCTTTTGTTAAAAAGTAAGATCATTTTTGTTCAACCAGAAAAAGCCTAAAGCCACCAAAGTAAAACTCACCAGACTTCATTCAAATAAACAGTAATTTTATTATGTAAAATACACTTCATTGACAGTTGACAGGAACAAAATAAAACTCGCAAAACTCGCCTTAGTTCGTCTTTCCACTGTTCCAACAATCACCAATTCTGGTTTGGTTGAAATAATCCCTTAATTCACCCAGTTAGATCTGCAATATGCTGACTCTGTACATGCTTAAATTGCTCTTTATTTAAATGGAGTCTGGTGGAATCGACCATGGCAGTATCGGGGCTGTTTCTGGTTAAACATAAAGATCTTATTGTGTAACAAGACGATATATCAATAACAATCTAATCATGTCAGTGGCAAAAACAAATACTTAGAGCATGTTTGCACCATTGATTTATGTGTACTGAGTGGTTACATTGCAGCCTGTTTTCCCCATTACTGGCTGTTACGCTCTGACTCAATACTGGAGCAATTTCAAAAATTGATGTCACCATTAGTCACTTGAAGACGGAAACATTAGAAAATAGAAGACAGAAAAAATGTGTCTGTTTTATGTTATGACTGGAGAATTGAATGAAAGATAAGAAATCACATTTTTGACAATTCCAAGTGGTATTAAAAAAGTCTTAAAAAGTCTCAAATCTACTTTGCCATAACCACCTGAAACCTGGGAAAACCGGCTTAATGTCTTAAAAAAAACCCCATGGAAATAAGGCAGTGATCATTTTAACAGAGAAATCACCCCATTTTTTCATGGCAAGAAATTGATAAAAAATCTAAGAAAATTATTTAAAAATTAGCAACAATTAAACAATTGAAAACATAGTTTTCTGGACATTTCCCCCCTACCTTTTTTTAAAGATAATTTCCTATATCTACTTATTTCTTTAAATTCAAATGTCAAGTTGCTTATTGCTTTTTCACCATGTTTTTGCAAGAAATCAAACCAATCTTCTCAAGGCTCAAAGGCTGGAATACTTGAATATGTGAAAGGCGCCTGAACGCAGCACAAGAAAATTGATTTCTGTCCAGTTAAGCTGCAGGAACCCTGCGTGCAGATATCTGCACAGAAGCCTTGTACTGTACATAGAGGCCATACTCCCTCACTGGTTTCTCTTGAATACTCAGTGTGACCAACACACAACCCCCATCAACACACACTCACAATCCTCCTCTCCATCCACCACCCACCCGTCTCCCTTGGGACCCCCGCAAAAGTCTGGTGAGGGGTCTCTAGTGCCAGGAAGCAGGAAGTCACAGCTGTGCTCATCCCCCTTTCAGCATGTGTGAGAGCAAGAGTGTGTGTTTTTGTGTCTCTATCTGCATCTGTGTGAAGATCTGGGTCAGTGTGTGTTTTAGTCTTTATATTTCTGTGTTTGTGTCTCAGTCAGTTTATCTGGCCAGCATGACGCTACGTTCTATTCCCACCTCTTTGGTGCAGAAGTTTCCAGAGCCGTTAAATGAGAGAGACAGAGAAAAGCTGGCTTATACAGGCTAATAAACACTCTGTGTGCCTCAGCTGTGTGTCATTGTGGCTAATAGAGTGACTGACTGCACTGGACTGCTCTGGTGGAAACACAATAACACACACACACACACACATGCTCACTCAGTCAACTTTCTCCTTTTTTATTGATTCTGTCACCTCCTCTTACTCTTTATATCTTTATTTCTTCACTTTCTCTCTTTATTTTTCCCTTTTTTACTTTTCTGCATTTTAACTGCCACACTAACCTACACTGCCACCTGTAGTGAATTTGAAATACTCGACAAATGTAAACAGACAAACATAATGAATAATCAATGAATAATGAATCTGAAAGACGCAAAGGGTGCCCCGTGTGTCGCTATATATAAAGGTGGACGGCATGACAGTTCCCCCAAAGTAAAGCTTTAAAATCTCGATCGCCTCCTGGTGTCTACAGTATCAGTCATAAACCCCCCACGTCACTGAATGGGAGATGGGCCAAACTAAAGTACGCACCAAATCAAATTTTTAAAGATGGTAATATATTAAGGTAGTTCTCATTACTCTGATGTGTGTTTAAGGGATCATTTTGCTGATAAGTTTGCTTTTATAGAGTTTTTTTAATTCTACAAAAAGGGGTAGTTTCTGCCGTGATTGACAGTTGTGTCAGCCAATCGGTGTGCTTGCGTTCAATGGTGCTGCTTGCGATTGGTCGGACGAGTGTTACAGCGGCTCCAAATTACATCACCATGGTGATGTTTTGGCTTTGCTTAAGCATAGTGGTGGGAAGTGGGGACGCGTCGTTCATTTTAGTGTTGGTAATCGATGACCTGGGATTGGAACAGTTTTAATCTGCATCACCTGAATTAAAAAATGTAGAGGCAAAAGAGAAAAAAAAATTGGAATATGTGACAGTGGCTCTAAACATCCTTATAAAAAGTTAGTAAGATTGAAACCCAATAGGAAAAAAGACACACCTGCTGTATATAAAATAAAAAATCAAACCCCATCAGTTAGGCTCCAAAATCTTGTGGAAAGTCTTCCCCGAATGAAAGAGGCTGTTATAGTGGTGGATTACGCTCATGGTTTTGGAGTCAGATGTACAATCACGTATTGAAATAATGTTTAGGCGTCCACATACTTTTGACCGTGTAGTGTATCTAATTTTCTGTTTTGGTCCCCGTCTCCATCTCCCTCACTTCTTTATTCTCTGCTGCTTGTCTTGTTTCTGTCTCTGACTCTTCCTTCCTCGCGAGCCTCTGCTGCTCCTTGTGAAGCCAGCTCTTTGCTGTAAATCTCCGGCCTTTGGTTTAATAGGCGCAGTGTGCCTCTGTAACACCGGCTGCCTTTGTTTTGGTTACAGATAAAATCACTGAAGGAAAACACGGCAGCAGAGAGAGACGGAGAAAGAAGGAGAGGCTATAAGAGACCGAAAAGATGTAGAAAAACAGTGTGGTGAAAGAGTGTGTGTGAATCCCTGTGGTGCAGGAAGAAGCAGACAAATCCAAAGAGCAAGAAGGGCAATTCTCCCCTCCTCTTTTTTTATTTCTTGAACAAGAAGCAAAAAAAAAGGAGAGGAGGGAGAGGAAGTGATAGCTGCTGAAAGAGTGATGATTTGACAGAGCACGTATCCAGAGCAGACTTAACTACTTCCTAACTCTGGAGGACAGATTTCAGCTCTTCCTCCAGACTCTGCCAAACTCTGCATTTGTTTTAATCTGATTTATCGTTTTGCCCTCTCCTCCCTTCATCCCTCCTTTCATTCTCACTCTGTTTGATCTCATCGTGATGTTACCTTACGTGCACGGTGTGGACATGTGGAGTTGATCACAGTGGCTGTTTTTTTTTTTTTTTAAAGGGGGGGTTAAAAATGTTGAGTTGACAGGCAAGGCGCTGCACTGACATCGAACCTCACTCCACTGTCAGGACGAGAGAGACGCAGGGAGAGAGGGAGAGAGAAGGGGGTGGGGGTGAGAGACACAGAGAGATAGGGAGAGAGGGGGAGGTGAGAGAAAAGGAGGAGGAGAGATGAAGAGGGAAAAAAATGACTTCACGGCCATGACTGGACTGCCCCCTTTTTTCCCCTCAGCCTCTCTCTGTCTCTCAACTTTTTCTCCTCCGTCCTCCTCCTCCGTGTTTTTTTAAATGATTTGGGGAGAAGAGGGGAACAAGCATTCAGTGCTTGGCTGACGGTGGCGGCAGGAGCGGCACATAGAAAAAAGCCAGAGGGGCAGCACAACGGGACTGAGGAGGATTGAAGAGGCTTGGGGTTTTTTGGATCTGGTGCACAGATTAGAAGATTGACTTAGAGACAGAAAAGGCAGGAAAGAGTGAGAAATGACTTATAGATTTATACAGACTCTTAAGAAGCTTTAAACAACATATTTACACAAACAAACTGTAGAAAAAGCCAGATATACAGGTTTATTTTTGTAGAAAAGACAGGAAGGCAGTATCCTGTGAGCAGGCTTAAACATTTTTCCAGACAGGACTGGAGTTTTCTTCCACTGGAGAGAAAGAAGCAGATGGACAGAGACACATTTTGAATGAAAAGACTCCTCATCTTCATTCAGCAATGCTTTTGAGGAACTCTGCACTGAACTCTTTCTATCTGATATGTTCCTGGACGCTGACACAGGCATAGGAGACGTTTAAATTCACTGAATTCCTCTTGAGAAGAGGATCCACGCGTTGTGTGTTTTTTTTTTTTCTCCAAAGTTCTTCAGCGCAGGTGCTGACTCTCACTATGTTTTCTCAAAGGTTCCCTTTATGGACTTCTTGCCTTTTGGTCTTGTGCATCCTGGACGTATGGACCACAGCCGGGCAACAAACTCAACCGCAGTCCCGCCGCTTCAGGCAGATGCCACCTTTAACCTCCTCCTCGTCAGCCGGCAACCTGTCAGAGAGCGCAGAGAGCAAAGTGGAGCGCCTCGGCCAGGCATTCAAGCGAAATGTCCGGGAGCTACGAGAGAAAAGCTCCTGCCTGGACCTGGTCTTCCTGGTGGACGAATCCTCCAGCGTAGGGGCCAACAACTTTCTGAGCGAGCTGAGGTTCATACGCAAGATGCTTTCTGACTTTCCCGTTGCGCCGGAGAACACGCGGGTGGCGCTGGTCACTTTCTCATCCAAGACCCATGTAGTGACAAGGGTGGACCACATCTCAGCACCTAAGTCCCACCAGCACAAGTGTTCGCTGTTCAACCAGGAGATCCCGGCCATCAACTACAGAGGAGGCGGCACCTACACCAAAGGAGCCTTCCAGCGGGCAGCGGTGAGTCAAAGATAAAGTCAACATTAATGTCAGTGAGGTGTGCATGAGTTGGTTTATTTCGCATCTTAATAATGAAACTGAGCTTGCTTTTCTTAAACTTTTTTTCTATATGTGTGACTGCTCAGTGTCTGTGTGTGTGTGTGTGTGTGTGTGTGTGTGTGTGTGCGCAGGGAGTAATTGCGGCTTAGTGAGGTTGATGTTGATGAGGCCCTGCGTAGCCTCCCTGTTGCTTCCTCTAAATTACCCCCCAGCAGATAGCAAGGGGAAGCCTCTTGCTGCCTAATTGTTCAGGAGTTTCCAGTGATAAAAATACCATTAAGAGGGAGCACACATACAGATGCATGCACCAACCAACTTGTGCAAACATGAAAATCACCTGCATGCATGTAGCACTGAACAACAATGAGCAAAAGGTTTGGAAAAATGGTACCAACTTTTTCCCTGTAGTTTCGGTTGTAAAGGCTGAATATGCTGTAGAACCAGGGATTGGGGGGTTATGCGAGGTTACAAAGGGTCAAAATGTTAGCTTGTTTATGGTTTGTTGATTTGAGCTGCCTGACACCCAGCGGCGCTCACACACTTAAACACACACGCACCAAGGACATATGGCACAGTTCATCCGTCAAGTCCAAACAGCCCAGCTGTAAAAGCTGTGTTGGTGGTATAGGGGCTGGTCCTGTATAAACACACACACCTCGGCTCATGCCTCAGATCTGCATTCAGTTAGGAGAGTTTTTGCATTCAGGTGTTTTTGGGGTCTGCAAACTCACAGAGAAATACTTCTGCAGTCTGCTGATAGTTGTTGCGTCCACACAGATGGAAGCACATCATGGCTCAAAATAGATGTTATGACTGGGTGCGCTGAAGTCAGAAAACCTCTTTGATGGATGTTCAGATAGCGAAGCTTGCTGTGCAGTGATGTTGAATGAAAAGGCTGTTGAAGTGTGACAAATCCATTCAGTGATAAGACAATAAGGCAGATATTGGATCATCACCTGGATGACCTTTTGTGGTGTCTGAGCAACTTTGAAATACGATCTTGACACAGACAAATAATAAAAAGGAGTCTCCAGGGTGGAAGTCTTGTTCTGTCCCATCTTTTCACCAAGACTTCTTCCTATGTGGAGCAGTTGGCTCTTTAATACAACACCTGACTTTCTGGCAGAAAGTCTTAAAGGCTCCTCCTCCTTTGTGAGATCAGCGAGGACTTGGGTAAAGACTTTTGCAAGCACTACAGATTTAAAATGATGTGATAGGATTATAATTTACATGTAGATACACATATACGGTATGAATGTTTTATTTTTTTGTGGTTAAAAAAATAGGCATCAAGTAATTATGGACTGGAACTGATAAGATTTCATTGATACCATTAGCATTAAGGATTCTGCTTATTGGTCTGATTCTTTCTCAGTTCCCTTACTGATTCCTGATCAAATTCTTGTAGGTTTTCAGCAACAAGGCAGTTGTTTTATTATTTTTAAGTCTAAAAGCAGTGTAGAAACAGCTGACAAAAGGCGTGCATGTGACACAGATGTTACTATTACATGGGATATTGACCCTCGGACATGCTGCCTGGTTAGGAAGCAGTGGCACTTGTGTTTAGTGTGTTAAATACGTGTCATTCCTGTAATTTAAGCCCATGTTGCATAGAAAGATGTTTCAGCATCATGACATTCTTTTGCGCAATTGGCAAAAAAATGGCAACATTGATCAAAGGAGTTGATTAGCTCGGATGCAAATGATTCTGATGGATTGGACCATTTAGAACCGGTTCTCAAGTGGAACCAGTTCCCCAAAAAAGGTGTTCTAAGAATCATGATCGCTCCAGTTCCTTGCAGTTCAAACACAATAACCTGAGGGGTTCCTAAAACTATGAAAAAGTTCCTCCGATCCAAAAACACTTAATAATATATTCAGAAAATGGCCACCTTAAAACCCATATAACTTTGATGCTGCAGCACCTTTTTTCCATGAATGCACTATAAATATATATAAAAAATCACCTCACACAAAGAGGTAGGTAAGCTGAGTTTTGGCAGGTTAACCTCTTGAATCCATCCCTTTTTTAAAAGCTAATAGTCTTGGACCGTATCCTCCGGCTTAGCGCTGAAAGCTTGGCCCTCAGGACAGGTTTTCAGCTCGCCCTCCTCTTAGTTAAGTGCTGATAAGGAGACCGCTGGCTGCATCCCAGCTGCTAAAGACCACAACAATACCAAGAAAAGGCTTTCTGGGGGGAACTTTAGTGCCTTTATCGCTATTCACAAACACTCTGAATGTTTTGGGTGATTTATCAAGTGATGTAGTAGTCTACATCAGCCAAAGATGGCTGTAGAAGAAAAGTAGGGCGTACCGCTGCTGCTCAGGCTCTTAAGTCGGCTTCCAAACATTGTTTTTGATTCAAAGTCTGATTAATATAAAAGATCAGATTTCATTCTGTTATTCACTTATCATAGCCAACAAACTCTGCTCTATTTCTTTTCAGTATGGCATCCGCATGGTGAAAGTCCGTAGGCTGACTTGAGCGATGTATGAGTAATGGGAGAGCTACGTGCAGCCTACACAGGGCTGAGATTTTTTTTTTGGAAAGATAGATGAGACTACCAGATACAGACCCGAGACACAACCGGTACTCCAGAAAGCACCCAACACCTGACAGATTCAGTCTGACGTTTACTGCATCTTCACATGATCGAGGAAGTGATGTCAAGAAAAACAGGCCTGCGTGTGATTTATCGCCTGATCTCTGCGTTATTTTACCGCCCGTCTGAATCTGACTAGGAAGAGAAAAAAGGGAGCGTTCGTCGTCTCTTTCCATTAGCTGCGTAAAGGATGGGTCTGCTAACACTAATCTACAAAGCGCATATCCGCCCGTCATCGTGTCCCGGCTGAACTGTAGCGCCACTGTCTCAGTGTGTGTCAAATTGGGAACTTTGTGTGTGAGTGCATTTAATTCGTGATTTTGTGTCTGTACACGTGCCTCCATGCGTTTGTGCTCCTGAGGCTTCAAGGGAAAATTCAGCGGTGTGTGTGAACGTGTGCATCTGTGTCAGAAAAGAAAAAGAGACGGCGAAAGTAAGAGAGAGAGGATAATTGATAATTGCAGTATAATAATAATAATGCCATATTTTATTCCCTTGGCTGGTCTTGGCTGTTCTAAGTGCTGTAGAAAGCTGGGATCCATTAAGAGAGACATTTTTCCACCAGCCGTGCATGTAGAGACAGGGCTCTCCTCCAGCACTCTTCGTCTCTGTCTCACTGTGTCTCTCTGTAGTCTCTCTTTTCCCCCAATATATAACACAGTTGGTTAAAAGCATCAATGTATGTAGGTTAAAAAGTAAATTCTGAATCAGAAGTTTCTGATTTTTCTCACTTAGTTTAATCAAATATTGTATTTAGAGTCAGACTCAAGTAAGGCAGTGTTAATATCTGTATAGTGATTAAAACTGAGTAATAAAGGCTGCTTATATAAGTCATTTCGCCCTTCTCAAACTCTCTGTAATGGTGTTATATGCTGCAATGTTTTTTACATCATATCTAAAGGCAAACGTGTTTATAGCTGTTCCAAACACTAAGGCGTGGCAAGAAGCCTACCTGTCTTAAAAAGCAGTGAGATGCAATTAATTGGAGAAATTTGACTTTCTGACAGTTTTTTTTCTTGAAGGCATTCATTTTTTCGCACACAAGTTTACACTTGATATGTAATGAAAGAGGCCGATTGTACTGGCAGCCGACAAGCCAATAGAGTTTAACTTCTGAGGAAGAAAAAATAATGTGAATAACAGAAATTTTGCTACAGTAAATCCTTCAAGTCAACAGGGTGCTCCTGTATGCTTTGCCTTAGTGCCTCTGTACCCCACAACACGTCAACAGGTTTAAAAGTAGGGCTGGGTGATATGGAGAAAATCAGATATCACTATTTTTGGTGAAATCCTTGATATTGTGATGATATTGTAGGGTTGACTCTATTGGTGCTTTCACAAAATGTTTACACAATGAGATTTGTAATGAATAATCATCAGGTGATTGTTCCTAGACTGGAAAGCAGCAGAGAAACTGTTGGCGAAAGGATAAGGTCCGCGGAAGTAGCAAGTGATGTAAATTCATGTTTTCTTCTTTTCAGTTTTGGTTGTTGTAAAATTGTTAGTAAATTTCATTGAGTGGCATTAAAAAATCTTAAAAAGTCTTAAATCTAACATGCCTTAAGGTGTAGGGACCCTGTAAAGGTGTGGATAGAAAGTCAGCGCTCAAAATATATTGAAGTTCGTTACTCAGCCTGTCTCTTCTTTAACATAAATCAGCACATTGTTCTGTGTCTGTGCGTTTGAAATAACGTACATGAGGTCAGATGTCATATACTATGAGTTTATTATGAGCGCAGCACTGACATAATAACTCAAAGTGCCTCATTTCAGGCTCTGTCTCTCCTCAACCTCACATCTGACATGATAACCTGGTAGCTGACATCACTCACCGCGCCATAGTTTCATGACCGTCCTACAAAGAAGCTGATTGATGACTTTCAGTAGATGTTGTTACACCCCTGAGAAATAACCACTGTACTGTACCTGAGACAGAAATAGTTCACATCACCTCCTCCGAACTGAACCTGATTCCTCTTCTCTCTACTTACAGTAATTGCCCTAAAAAAAAGTCAATCCATTTTCCTGCTCTTTTTACCTCTCCTTTAATTTATTTTCCATGCGTTCGCCTTTTTACATGACCAAATATCTTCAAGGCAATATGGCTCAAAGCCTTTCATTTTATTCTGTTGGTCGCTAGTAATCTTGTTGATCCAGGAATTACGGCTTTTTCCATTGTTGCTTTTATTATAGCTTGCTTTGGATACGAGTGTCGGCTATAAAAATACTGGGAGAGAAAACTCTGTATCTGCAATAGCCAGTTAAAAATCCCCGCCATCACTTGTTTTATGTCTCATCATCTGTCTCCATCCTGAAGATTCGCCTCTGGGTTGCCGTGTGTTGCCAGATAAAAACCCCTTCTTGCTCTCTGCAGGCGGGCCTGGCTTTGGCAAAGAAAGGCGAGCACTAAACTGAACTTGGCGGCCGCGCTGTGTCAGTCGGCCCTCGCAGTTGCATAAGACACAGACAGATGGGCAGCGTGTGAAGAAGGATGACGAGAGAAAAGGAGTGGGAGAGAAATGGAAGAATGAGAGGAAAAAAAGTAGAAGAAAGAGGGGGAAAAAGCCCTGGATCAAGGAATTGATAGAAAGAATGTGGCTCCTTCTGGTTATTCACAGTAATGTTTTTACCTGACTGCTGGTTGGCCTCTGTCCGAGTCTGGGTCAAATCAGACTTTAGAGCAGTTTAAAGGCGTTTGCCACTTAATAAAAGAAGCTTTCTGTTCAGCCAGCTGGTGAGTTTCTAGGACTTAAATCTGTATAGATTGGACTAGCAGGTCGAACATTTTCCTATGATTCTTTAGCCAGATCAAACTAAAGAAAATGTTGGCATTTTGTATTTCCGCAATCCAAACATATCTTACAGTTGTATGTTTCGTATATGTACATATATCATTCTACAGTGATGTAATATATAAGCTGCTTGTTTTTAGCAACTCCTCGCTGAGTTTCCAGTGGTTTTTTGTGCCACCAAAAGTTGGTGTTTTTTAGCAACCTGCTGCTACGTTTCCAATTATGATATTGCCACCAAATGTTGGTGTTTTTTAGTGAACCTTTGCTTCTTTTCCAGTGGCCTTTGTGCCACCAAATGTGAATTTTACTTTGCATCCCACTGCTGCGTTTCTGGTGGCGATTGTACTACTAAATGTGAATGTTTCTCAGCAAAACTTGACTGTGTTTTTAGCGACATTTGTGCCATCAAATTTGGGTGTTTTCTAGCAACCCATTGCTTTGTATTCAGTTGCTTTAGTGCCACTAGTTGTGGTGTTTCATTTGCAACTTGTAACTGTGTTCCCAGGTGCTTTTGTGCCACAAAATGTGGTTGTCTTTTAGCGACCTGTAGCTGCGTTTCCAGCGTTGATTGTGCCACCAAATGTGGTTGTTGTATTAGCGACCCAATGATATGTTTCCAGCAGCTTTTGTGCCGCCGAGTTGTGGTGTTTTTAGCAACTCAATGCAATATTTCCAGCGGCTTTATGCCACCAAATATTGGTGTTTTTGGTGACTCCAGCAGCTTTTCTGTCACCACTTGTGAGTTTAAGCCCAAACATAATCTTTTTCTAACCAAAGCCAAGTGGTTTTTGTGTCTAATCATAAACACACGTTACCATGTCCTTCTTGAAACGTAAAGAAGCATAAAGTTTCAACATATCCGCTACATATTAACGTACAAATGTAACGAATCCGTTGTTTGCAGTAACATTCATTGCAAACATTAATCCTGGCAATTGGGTTGGATTCCTTCAATGACCCCTAATGTGCCCAACTCAACAGGAAAAGACACGCACATACACACACACACATGCAGCGTTTATGGCCCAGCTGCATGTCTTTACATGGCTGTCATCATATAAATCAGAGAGGTCATGTTCTCGACGGTAAACTGGAGTGCGTGCATGAGAATGTATGTGCTTGCATTTATAGACATTGTACTTTTGTCCTCAACACAGAACTCTGGACGTTTGAATACAACCCAAATCTCACAAATTGATGTTTTTTCCTGCATGATTTATGTCCTGCAAACATCCAGCAAGGATGAACTAAGCCAAACAGATTGAAGCCGGCCCAATCTGAAATCTTTTTGGAGCGGTTTGGTTTTTATTTTGAATTCAAACAGAGTGTCTTGCTGACTTCCAAACCTTGTAAACATGCAATTGAATTCAGATAGACATTGTAGATAAAAAAATAAAGCATAATGTAACTATAAGCTCTAGTTATCACCTCGAATTATTCAAACAGACATTTTGCTGCATAGTTTAGAAAAAGTGTAGCCACTGTGTTTTTCCAGTTAGAAAGCTTGAATCAAAGCCCACATTTGTCCACTAAAATGTAGAAATATTCCAAGTTGATGATTCAGAGAAGGGGAACACTTGTCAATCACACTTCATACAGCTCTACTTGAGATGATGCCGTTCTTCATTGAGCTTTGCCAGACCACAGCAAGCGAAACAAATAGCGAGCGTTTATGAGGCCCCCCGTCTCATTCCAGTGGGTCAACGCCGTTTCTTCCATTCCTCCCGTTTTCATGCTTTTCCATCATGCTCTCCTCCAGAGCCGCAGACCTCACCAGCAGAGTGTCAGGCAGGGGAACGTCACCCTCGTCAGCCTTGACGCATCACAGCCAAAATATGCAGTATTATTTTACAAAACATCGTCTATTAGATTAAATGAGGCTTGTGTAAGTCGCTTGTATTTGGCCTGTGGAGATGAACTGTAGAGATTTTGTAAATTCTTGGCCCCTCTAAAGTGCACGCACACACATTTACACTTGATGTTAATGTTTGAGAGTCTGTGCTTTTTGCCTGAATTTCTGAATAACCGGTAATGAGATGGAGAGTGCAGCAAATTAAGGCGGGAAATGAACACCATCAATCACCTGAATGCTGGAAAATTCTGTCTACGGCGGGTGATTTTCAGCGAGCTTTTTATTTCTAGAAAATATATTTGCTTACTGGAGCATTTTTTATTCTCTTGGCTGAGTCACAGGGGAAATTTTAAGCAAGCCGATGAACTCTCACCAGGACTCAATTCAAGCAAGAAGAAAGTGGGAAGTGACACCATAGCGATACAGCTGCATACATGTTAGGATTTGAGGACGTTTCTAGGATCCTAGGACATTTTAGGATTTTAGGACATTTCTTGGATTTTTAAGATGTCTTGCTCTCTTTAGGATTTAGGGCGATTCCTGGATTTTAGGACATTTCTAGGATTTTTGTACATTTCTAGGATTGTAGGACATTTCTTTGATTTTAGGAAGGTCCTGGGACTTAAAGACATTTTGAGGATATTTCTAGGTTTTTTGGACATTAGGGGCCTGACTAGGACCTCTGTTGCGGGTGTGGGAGATCCTCTGCTGGCTCTTTATTCGATAAACAAGCTCCCTTTTGATGCTGTTTTTGCATCTTATGTATACTAAAAGTACAAAAACACGGCCGTAAAGCGATAACATGGAGAGCTAAGAGAATAAACTTATTTCCTCTTCAAATCTCCCTAAAATAGAAGCAAATATGTATGACTGTTGTAAAGAAGAAAGGGGGAAGATGCGTACAGTTTCACAGAAAGAGCTGTTGCAAACAACTGCCCACTGCAACAAATGAAAGCAAGGTGCACTTCTTTGATCCGGTCCCTACGGCTGGACTCAGCCACGATAAGATGATAAGAAAAGTCTCTGTTTCCTGTCTGTGCAACTGCCACTTTCCGCCATCTCACCCTTAATCATTTCCTCCCCCTCAGTCTGTCTGCTCCTTCCCTCATCTCCTCCTCCTCCTCAGAGTCAGAGGGTCTCCGGCAGGGTTGGATGAGACAGAAGGATGGAGCAGACAGGCCGCTTCACCTACCAGCCAGAAAAGCTCTGATAAGACAGAGGCCAGACAGGAACGTCCACAGACACCAGACGTTAAAATTTTGCAGTCTGCAGTGGGATCTGGGACACTACCATTACTGTTTATAGCACCTCATATATCTGTGAAATGATTAATCACAACAGTAATGGAAGGCTTGAAAGTAACACATATTGCTTTTCTGTCCTAAAACACGATAAGAGGTGGATGGAGCAGCACACCACTCATGATCTCAGTTTTGCTTTTAAAGCTGAAATTTCAGTTTTGCTTATAAAGCTGAAACTTGTAACTTTAAGCAGGTGTAAACTACAGCCCAGATGTCGCATTTTTTTTTGCATGTATTTAAGTCCTGAAGTTAGTCAGCAGAGTATGATAGCATCTCCAAATACAGTACACGCAAAGGGATAAAATTCTTAATCATAAAGTTGCAATCATGAAGATTTCAGTCCTGGTTGATTGGGGGCAGCAAAAGAAACTAAAGCTGTGTTTATAAAGAAGTTAGGCTGTAAAACTCGTGTTATTTGTTGGCGTTGGTTCGTAGAACAGCTGATGTATGGTGTGTGCATGTAAACACAGGATCCAGGGAGCCGTTTCAACAATTTATTGAAGAAATTGTGAATATTACTTTTGTCCTCTGTGGTAGACGCACTTTTCAGGAACAATAGTGATAATATAACAAACACATAACATTTCCTGTGAGTACTTCATAATAAGGAGTCACCTCATTTCGTCACTTAAATGTTTTTTATGGGAGGCTTCAGCAGTAGGAGATCTTAAATTTGATACTTGATACAGCATTTTTTCCATGAATGTCACCCTTGACACCCATTTCCTAATACTGCAACTCTGTAAATATAGCAATGCTTTCATCAGTGGGCCGTAGGCTCAATCACCTTTGTGTTACCTCATCTGGCAATACATGGTGACTCACAGCAGACCTTTATTTTGAGGAAAATCTTTGGGATTATTACTTAAAGCTTTAAACCTTATAGTAAGTTTAGTATGGTATGAGCGAGTTTTTCCTTCTCCAGCTGTTTGATTTGAATAACTTTAGGAGCCTAAAGGGATAAATCAATGCAGTGTTTCACAAAAAAAAGCAATCATCAGAGAAAAGTCTTAAAGTCAATTATTTTGTGTAGCTGAATACGTTTCTTTCCTATCTGTAAATCATCATGCGATCCTTCAGATCTACCTCGTGACTCATTTGAGGAATCCTGACCCCCAGGTCGGAAACCACTGAGCTAGATCAAAACCGTCAAAAATAGAGATTTCCAGTTGTTTCTCTTTCTTTCTGGCTCACAAAACCAAAATTTGGTTCTTGTATTTCTGTTTTTCCTCAAACTGTTCCTTTAATGTTTAGTTTTAGTATGACTGAATGTCCAAAGGATTCGACTTCATTACAGAGTTTATTGGTTTTGGAAAGTAGGTGCTACCTGAGAGCAGTCATATAAATGATGATATATTTCAAATGTGATTTTATTGTAAGCAGATATCTTAATATAATTCTTTAATACCATAATGTGCTTGACTTTCGTGGCCTAAAATCCTATTGTAATAGGAGCAACTTTACTTTTGAAATACATCAAGTCCTGTTCTCCTTACACACTCTTCACTGGGTGCTCACCTGGCACGTAAACTCAGGGTGTAGTTGGAAAGTTATTCAGACACTGTCATGGTGATCGAGACCATAGACTCAACATCATTGTGTGTGTGTGTGTGTGTGTGTGTGTGTGTGTGTGTGTGTCTGTTTTGGGTTTAGAAGGAAGAAATGCTTTAGTCTCCTGTTCTGGGCCTCTTCATACTGAATCATTCTGACAGAAATATTCTCCGTTCTCTTCTTTCATAACTTTGTCCATCAACCTCAAATATGCTTCATGGAGGCACATTTTTTCTCACAAAATGCTTTGACAGAGCTGGTTATTTTTCCGTTTTGTCATCGTTAATACTTCTGTTGGGATGAGAAGAAACAGTTGGATTTTTTTTCATATTAACTACTCATGCTAAAACATTTTGATTAAATCATTTTTAAGTCATTTTAATATGAAGATGTGCTGCTTTTTTTGGTCTTTTATGATAGTGAATGAAATATCTTTAGCTTAATCAAACAAGCTTTTAAAAAACATTGTATTCTACTACTTGTTGTTGTCCCAGTGATCTAGGTCATGGTAATTGTAGGTGCTATATCGTAGGCAACTGGATTTGCATGACGTTTTGTCTCTCATCTAAGCGGCTTCTGTATTGATACAATACCGTACGCAAAATATTGCGTCTCTATGCAGTATTAATTTTTGGTCCCCCACCCCGATAACACAGGTGGCTTTCCATCTTAACACATGAAATAAAACAAGATTTTCCACCATTGGTCCTGCTGATGGAGGTGGGCCTGAGCTTGGAGCTCTGCAGCAGGGCCCTGTTGGAGAAACAGAGACTAAAAGTGACTAAATACTGGACTTAACACTTTCTAGTTCACCGGAAACAAGACTCTAAATGAATGATAATGTTGCACTGCTGGATCTTGTAATTCAATCAGTTATTGCTGGTTTAAAGATAATTGTTTGCATAACTAACTATCCATGACTTCAACATGCGTACAGCCTGCCCTGTAAAGTGCTTAAGCTGCACTCTATCTCACTGTGTCTAATTGTAGAGACAATATTTGTCTTTATTACTTAACGTCGGCCTGTGCACTCCTGTTCCTTCTCTCGTCACACTCGGCTCACCCCTGCCCTCCTCTCTGAAATGGATACCGAATATTTTCCAGAAACGGGGGCCTACTTTCCGACCTCTGAACGTCTAGAAGGACCCCGAGGCCTCCTCATTCACCATTATCTCACACAAACACAGACACACAGCGTGACGTGCGAGCTGGCCTGATGTTCTTGACCTCAGATGAAAAGCAGCACATCAAATTTAAATCAATAATCAAAGCAAGAATAGACCAGTTTTTCATTTTTTAACCCTGTGAAACCTGAGCAAATTGGTTTGATATCTTTCAAACACATGGTAAGAAGGAAATGAGAAACTAAACAAGACGTTGCCCAAAAATTAGCAAAAAATTAATTGAAAAATAAGCAAAAAAAGGAGAAGAAAATGAAAGTTAAAAATACAAGTAATCCAAAAAAATGTTTTTACTGTAATATGATTTTAAATATTTAATTAAAATAATTTAAAATTAGGTTTTCTGGACATTTTTTTTTCTAATTCTTTTAAAATTCGCTCTTTAAAAACTTTTTTTTCAGGCCATTTTCTTGCCACCTTTTACTATTTTCTTGCAATTTGTCAGATTTTTTTTTTTTTTTGCCAAGCTGCTCATTGCATTCATTTCCCCCATGTTTTCAAAAGATATCAAACCAATTTGCTCAAGTTTCAGTATTCAATTTCTTGTGAAAGCTTCTTGAACGCAGCACAAGAAAATTAATGTAAATCTAGGTTTAAATTTTAGAATTATTGCATGTCTGAAGAAGTGGTCAACAGATGTGTTTGAACTGATACCTCTGTTCTCTAGCAGCTGTCACCATGTATTGATAACTCGGGACCCTTTGAGTTCCCTGACTATCAGATATCTGTGAAAAGGTGTTAACAGACAGCCGGGTAGGGCAGAGATATGCACGCCTAAAGGTCAGCAGCGGTTAAAGGCAGTGGGTGCATCTGCAGCTCGTGCTAGTGCAGAAAGAGGCTGAATTTGGCCAAATATGTGCAAACTGTCAGGAAACTGGATGCTCACAAAGATCCCTTTGAAGTAGTCCCAGCTGCTAGGAATGCTGCAGTGTCTTATCTTTCTAGTTAGACACACTATTATGGAAGTATTCAAAAAGTTGTTGAAAATGTAGATTATCTTGTCTGAGAATGAGCCAGTTTGTCCACCAAGAGCTGAAGCCAAGCAACAGTCTTTAAAGACGCACCACAGTTTGTTTTAATCGTTTTGTTCTGAGCCATTTTGTAATAGATTTTCCGAACCCTGGATATCTCATTTGGAACCAAACCCTTCAATTTGACAGAGTGAGACTTTTTCGAAGCCCAATCCAAGGTCACTAGTTTCCTCCAACAACCCTCCAAGCATCCTGGTCCCATCTGTATTCCCTTCAGCAGACTTGGCAGTGTTAAGACCAGACTATATCCTTCCTCATCTTCTTTAGATCTTTCTTTTGGAGATCAGCAGTCTTACCTCTCCAGGATCCACTATGAGTCCAACACAAATTTAGGAAAACCCGAGTTCAGATTTCACATCCATCTCGTTGCCAAGAAAAGTCCTGGTGTCGATCCATTAGGGGTAACGAAAGCAAGCTGATACGATTAAGTTTCACACAAAACCATGCAGTTTGGAGAAGTTCAGTGAACCCTTAGGGGCTGTTTGGTGCATTTTATGCTCTTTTCATTTATCATTTTTGATCATTTTGGCTGTTTATTTGAATGGCACACATTTTCGCAAGATTGTGTACTTTTGTTTATTCTTGGAATTTCCAGCTCAGCTCCTACAATAAGTCTAACATGTTAAATGCAAAAAAAGTGCCATTGAAACCCATTCAAACTGGAATTTTTGATCCCACAGCCATCAAAGCATAAAAACATGCAGTGTATTATTTCTGGGTGTCATTCTGGGCTTTTGTCTTAGAATTTGCCATTTTTACTATTTTCCACCTGATGATGTCATTTTTACCATATATGGCATGTGGAGAAAATACATGCTATTTCCACTAGGAGCACTTTCACAATAGCTGTTGCTGCAAAACATTGACATATCCCAGGCTGTGATAATCACAGAAAATCTACTTTGCATGTAGTGTATTGAAAATAATTAACTTTTTTCATCTCAACATAGTGGCATCTTGACAAAAAACTGGCATTCAGGGGGTTAAAATTCTGAAAATAAATGAATAGTTGATATTTATAATTAGGATTAATGTTGGTTAAAAAATAAACTCAATAAAAGTAGAAAATAACATTCAACTATAGCATTTTTTACAGCCTGATTTTAAAAAGTACATTTTGTGTGCAGAGCAACATGAGTTTGTGTAATATGATAGTGGACCCTTAGTACATAGTGTGCACGTGTCATCTGGAAAAACTCCAAAAAACACTTATAAATTATTTTCTGAGAGTGTCAGAGATAAGGGATATGAGAAGACAGGAGAGCCCGTCTACAAATCAATCAATGTCAGGTTTAGAGATGCGGCTCACGTAGGTGATCCCAAAAGGACACTGGTATTTTTAGTTTAGTTCTTTATTGCGGTCACAAAATTGCAATGTGAAACCAAAACTAACAGGATTAAATATAGACAGTTTAACAAAAATGCAAAAAGTAAGACTTTGTTGGAAGATTTGGACAGCTTGAAAAGTTTTACTGTCTGTCTGCTGTCAGATCAGTTTTTGGTCAGTTATTCCAGACACTGCTGAAAGGCTGTAAATCAGTGCAGCTAATAAAGTGTTTGGCCTCTACAAAAGCTGCTGAGTTTGTAGCCGCCGTCTTTTTGACTGCTGTTGAGTCACACAGTCTGCTCGTCACTGTCTCAGTTTTCCTCAGCTCCAGGTGATGTGTCCATCTGTCTCTTTCGTGTCTTTCTGTTTGCAGTTTGTCTCTGCTTCTCCGTCTGCATCATGCCTACTTTTCCTGCCTTGAGGGTATGCTCTCGCATTTTTTGAGCAGACGTCAGTGTATACAGTATGTGCTGGTTTGGATGTGGTGGAGAGTGTCCCACTTGGCCTTGGGCTAAAGCTGCTGTGGTCAAATAACTGGGCTCTGCTCTGGCCAAAACCAGCGACTCCAGTTAGAGAAAGAATTGGAGGATAAGAATAAGGTGATTGAGGCCAATGGAAACAACAGAGTGTGTGAGTGTGAGTGTTTAATGTGAGCTCAAGCAAGTTTATGTAAATTTATTTATGGAATGATCCTACTTTGTTTCTCTCGCTATGTGAAGTCAGGCTGTGTCCAAGTGCTTATCCAATACCAATTTCATTCCTGTATTCCCCACAATCTTGCACACGGTACTGCACCATGAAGCTTTAAATTCACATCACTTCTCAACTATAATGCAGAAGTTTGGACACCAGAATTGCTTTTTGGCTTTTGACTAATTTAACTTGAACAATTTTTGAAAGTTTCTAAAGGTGCATCATTTCATAACAGTAACTAAGAAACTGTATTTAATGTGGATCAGTCACAAGTGGCTGTTTTACTACCAATCATTTATATTAAGCAAGTCAAGGCACATGTATTTATACAGCACATTTCATACTCAAAGGCAACCCAAAGTGATTACAGATTAATCAAGTCAAAGTTCATTGTAGCCTAATCACAAAACGTGCCCAGTAACAGCAGTTTCATATTGATCTATGAAGTCCAATATTATAAATCATAGTTAGACCCAGAGGGCTTTACAACATACAACATCTCTCTCTCCTCAGACCCCAACAACAGATAAGGGAAAAAAAATCCCTAAAAAGACCCTTAATGGGGGAAAAATCAGACTGACGCATTAGTATTTTTGAGATGTGTGTGTGATGGCCCTCCCGTTCCCACGGGTCCTTCAGATCTTAAAAGTTTTGTTTGCAAATTTGAGGACTAAAACTACTATTTTTGACAGTTTTTGTAAATGGACAAATAGCTGTGTTCATTGAAAGAGCTTGAATGTATATATTTTGTGCAGCAACAGAACCATTGTTTCACACACCACCTACCTTGAAAATGTCACAGTCACATGCGTGCATGAGTGATTGGAGTGAATGCTGTGTTGGTTTTTGAATTTGAGAGAAATGGGCTGAAAAGTCCTTGAATTTGCCCTGATGATGACTCTATATTACAAAACAAGTGTGCTTTGGTATTTTTGGTTAGGACTTATTGACAGAAGAAATAACAAGTCTAACTTCTCCCTCCTTTTTTGGTAATTTGTTATCCTTGGATCCAAAGAGCACCTTATGTGAAGTGACACTCCTCAGTCAGACTTTTTTAGATGTTTTCCTTGAATTTGAAGTTAAAGAAGGTTTGGAAAACCTGCTGGTTACAGTTTATTTTTGACTGGGAGGACCTCCAAATGTGCTGAAGTTCAAAGCCCCTCCTTCATTTCTCTCTCTGGGGTTGTGGCTGTCCGTAACATATTTCCGTGTCTTCACTGTATTTAATGGGATTTTTATGCTTTGAATGAATGTGAGAGAGGAAGAGGAAACAGTGAATGTTGAATGTTTCTTTTCGTGACCAGTTTTTGTTCTCCAGTGTCTCCCTGGTACATGCATCAGGAGTCAGATACTTTACCAAAGGGGAAACTACCACCCACCGTTTTGTCTTTCAACATAGGTCCAAAAGAAAGCACTCTCTGGTTACTCAAGTCACAATTATCGTCTGCACCTTTTTTCACTCCATTTAGAAAAACGGGGACTTGGAAGGAGCTCAGCACAGGAGAGGGCAATCTTTACACTTCCCGGCTCTGTAAAACATAGATGTCAGTAAAGTCCCCTCGACGGACACTAATGTAATTTCAAACCTTTCCACATTGGCCCTATACACATCCGTCACGGTGTCATTTTTTTGCGCTTTACCCCTGCAGTTAATTGTTCCCCTGAGATGAAGTTTTTAGTATAATGACTGTTGAGAGGAGGAGTGCAATTCCTGTCATAAAAATCAGATCTGCAAGGTGGGGAGTCTGCAGGAGCTGCCGCTGACTTAATGGTACAGATTTCACCACGTCACTCACTCGCTTATGCATGCATCCATCCCAGTGTGCACAAACAGTGCAATTTTACTCAATAGATAAACTTAAATGTGATTAACTTTTAAAATGTGATGTGTGTTTGATTTTTATGTTTTTTTTGTCCCGTCAATGTCACTTTCAGAAGCTGCAGTGACACTTTGCATACTGTGCTTGACCTTTTGAAACCTGGATCAACATCACTTTCCTTGTGCTGCGGTCAGATGTCATGACAAGTATTTAAACCTTTGAAATCTGAGCAAAAAGGTTTTAAAAAACCACGGGAAAAAAAGGAAATGAGCCGCTTTGTAAGAACTATTTTGCAAATTGCAAGAAAATAGTAGCTTTTGAAGATTATTTTTTTAAAAGGATACAGAAATATGTCCAAAAAGTATATTTAAAATGATCATAATTATGTATTTAATATTATTTTCCAGAATTGTTATTTAAAAAAAGTGTTCCCTCTAATCCTGATGTTATTTTGTGTTACTTTTCTTTTTTTTTCTGGCACTTTTTTTGCAAATTTTTGAGACATTAATTCTTGAGTTGTTTATCACTTTTTTTCTCATGTTTCTGGAAGAAATCAAGCCAATTTCTTCAGGTTTCATAAGGTTAAATGTTGGAAATGCATCAAATTTGCATTTTATTTTATGCAATCATGCCAAAACATGCTCAAAATCAGCTTCATTGTTTGTATCTAGCTTGATCAGCCAGATGCACAAACCTACACACACATATGTGAAGTGTGCAGGAAAGTGTGTTCACAAACATATTATGCTTATGAACACACTTTCCTACACACATCAGGCTCCCTTTGAACCTCACACTGTTCTTTCCACTGAGCGTGCATTCACACATGAACACGCACACACCTATACACGGATTCCCTCTCACTTAAAATGCTGCTCGGAGATTGATGGGTGCTGCTGACACCAGCCGTATGGAGCTCCATGTGTGTGTGAAAGTGATAAATGAAAGGCGAGGGGGTGGGGTGTCGAGGTGGAGAGGTACAGAGCGAAATTCAGAAGGGAGTGGTGAGGAGGCTTTGAAGAACAATACTCTGTGTGAAGGGTCAAAGGTCAGGGAGGCGTCAGCAGTGACAGGAACCGAATGTCAGCAGCTTTAGGAGCCTGCATTTAAATTCCATATTAACTATGAATATCATTAGAAAACAGTGGTTTCTTGATCTCACTGGAAAAAGTGTGTTTCCAGAAGGCCACCGAGCTGTGGAAACCATGATTCTTCAAAAGTAGGCAGTCTGGCACATCATTTTTGGCTGAAACTTTTTCTGTGTATCGAGTAGAACCTGACTGATACTGGATAAGTAAGGCTGATTCAGATGTTAATTTTTGAGAGTTGACGTGATCATCCTTAGTCGTTAGAGTTGCCCAGTTGTTATGGAGTTTGATATTTTCATTTTTCTGATCACTTGAACAGTAGTTGACAAAATAATCCCACATTTAGTAGCAGCTCTAGAGCTTTTGAATGTGTCACTATTAACCCCCTTTGTTAAAGATTTGACATATAATACTGAATGACAAACATGCGTCTTCAATCAAAGAATTATCTGTGTTCGAGTGAACTTTTAATCTTGTCACAAATGCTTCTACGAGCTCACAAAACAAGACTAAGACCACAGCTTTGTCATTTAAGACACAAATCACACAAAATCTTTAAGCATTAGGATTTACTTTGGCATTTTAAGATTAGGATTTACCAAAAAGCGTCATACATTGGCACCTGAAGAAACCAAAACTATTTCAAAGAGCCAGTAGTGGCACACTAAATAACATGTTTTTTATGGGCTAAGGCGTGTAGGTCTATTAGTAAACCGCTTGCTATGTTGAGGTTAGCATTTGAGAGTGCCAGATTTCACTGGGTTGTTTTCTTTGGTGAGTGAGTGTGTACGTGTTTGTCCAACCGTCTGTGCATCTTTGTTTGTTTGAATGACTATAAGTAGGTAATTGGTACATGGACATGAACCCACAAATGTGTCTACATCCTGTTGTCTTTGTTTGTGTGTTTTTTATTTAATTTCTTTCACATTTGTCAGCTCTGATATGCAAGAGTTTAGTTTGTGGATCTATTAGTTGTTTTCTATTTGTTTTCAGCCTCAGGAGTTACCCCAAAATAGAAGCAAAATATGCACTGGTCTTGACTTTAATCACTTCATGTTTGAAATGCAGTGTGACACGTCCTCCAGGACCTGATATGGATCGCCCAACTGAGGAGAACACAAAGTATACTGATATAATGTGTTTCAGTTCAGGGCATCCAAACCAGCCCAATCACCAGAATAAATGATCGCATTGCACATTTCAAGAAACCGTGGAGGTAAATATTGTGAAACTTTACATTTCAATAACGCAGTCAACATGTGGTTAGGTTTTAGGCACAAAAGCCACCTTAGTTATGGTTATTAAAAGATGGTGTTGTGGCTTAAAATACCCAGTTTTCGTGGTACAATACCTGCTGGAAACGCAGCCATGTCTCAGTAAATAAACAGCCACTTTTCATGGCACTGTTCAGGTAGGAAATGAAGCAATGTGTCATCAAAAAACAGTTGCTTTTTGTGGCATTATCCCAGCTGAAAACACAGTGGTATTTCTCTTTAAAGAAACAAAAAAAAAAACTTTTTGTGGCACTACCTTGGCTGGAAACACAGTGATGTCTCAGTAAAAAGAAGCTGCTTTTTGTGGCACAATCCCAACTGGTAGGGCAGTGATGTCTAAAGAAACACTTCATTTTACTGTCAAAGCAGAAAAAGCAGCAATGTCTTGCTTAAAAAGCTACACTTTTCATGGCACTCTCCTTGCTAGAAATGCAGTGATGTCTGGGTAAAAAAACAGTGGATTTTTATGATAGTATCTCTAGTGTGTTTGCTAAAAAACACCTGTTTTTTGGCTAAAAGGCTGTTGAAAACACTAAATCTTTTTTTGTTTGTTGGTTTCCAACAGTGACCTGCAGCTTAGCAGGCATCCTGCCATCCACACCCCCTCCTCCTACCAATGACAATGCCAGCTCATATACTAAGTCATGATGAAACATGATATGAATCACACAAATGTAATATATCTGAAACTCTAAATGCAGGTGTTTCCCAGCAACAGCATATTTTTATTGGTATTTTAGTTTTTTTGGAGAACGACTATGTGCCGCATCATGCTATGTTCCACATTTCTCTTGATTTATGGTGAACTTTAGAGCTTTTGTAGAGATCCATGGCAGCTCAGGCCGATTCTATATGATTTCCAAGCATTAACGCCTAAAATATGTCCTCTTTAAATTGCCTCTAAACTTGTGCTTCCTGTGGATGTTGTTTGGTCTAAAATCAGCAAGCCTTCCAACGCAAGCCCAGTCCAGAGCAAACAGGAGAATCA
This sequence comes from Plectropomus leopardus, assembly GCF_008729295.1. Lineage (NCBI taxonomy): Eukaryota > Metazoa > Chordata > Actinopteri > Perciformes > Serranidae > Plectropomus > Plectropomus leopardus. Next base: position 17,099,283 of record NC_056485.1, on the reverse strand, counting down.
ATAAATTGAAACTGTACTACAAACACTGACGTCTCTCCAATTCCCCACTCATTAGAGGAAATCTCCACCTCCAGCGGATGCCAAGACAAACAAACCCCCTCAAGGGGAGGACATAAAGAGAGGAACATGAGGTATAAATGCAACTACAGCAACAACAGTCAACATAACAAAGGAAAATGCTGCGTCTGTCTCCGCAGTGTGGTCTGAGCAAAGTTTGGACGAGACGGGATACATTTTCATGGATGCTTTAAGCCAGCGACAGTCCCCAAATCATTCCCTGCATATAAGCACTTTCAACACGCCAGTCTGGAGTCAAGAAAAGCATCACGCTTCACCACACTGTTGCCTTTGTTTATTTCAAAATCAAAGCTCGGCCTTAGAGATGATGCTGCGGCTGCTCTGTGCTCGGGTATAGTGAGGCAATGAGCTCATGAATGTCAGAAATATTACATAACTCATGGGATTTCTTCCACTCGTAATTCTGTTGAAAACAGATTTTTATGTCACATGTAGATCATTTCCAACGCAGCCACAAGACAATTAAGTGGCAAAGAAATGTCCAGCTGTCAAAAATATCAACCTTAAGTATCAGGTTTTACTTTACTGATGCTGACCAATTATAAAGGGATCATCCACCAGTGGAGAGGCATAATTTTTACTACTAACAGCTGCCTCAAAAGACCAAAATTCAATGTAGAAAACTTGCACTATAATATCGATCTCACCAGTCCGGTCACCAGAAGAAAATATTGACATTATATGTTTCTGCAAACTGCAGATTCATTTCTTACATTACATATGTATCATGTTAACATTTCTGAGGTGACGTAGTTCTGATAACATGCATATGAGCTGACTTTATCATCTGGACATGGACTGGCTGGTGGATGGCTTGATGACTCGGCGTTATGGCTGTCAAGACGCAGACCACTGTTGGAGACCAGCAAACAGGTTAGCAGATCAGCATTTACAACAGTGACTGTACCGCCAAAGGTTTTTTTTTTAGCAAGACATCAATGACATTACCAGAAATGATCATGCCACTAAAACTGGTTGTTTTTTAGCAAGACATTGGCAGTATTTCCTGCAGTTATCGTGCTACCAAAACATGTTTTTTTAGCAAGACATTGGCAGATGTCAAGTGGCAATTTTGCCATTGAAAAGTGGATGTTTTTAGCACTACCACCAAGTGGTTTTTGTGTCTAAACACAGCCACTTGCAAACTACATCTTGTTGAAATGTTAATTCTCAACACATCCGCTACATAAAAACATACAAATGTAAAATGTCTGTGGTTTACAGAAATGCACAATTGCAAAATGCCAAAATTATTCTGGTGATTGTGTTGCTCTTACCATCTACTTGCTGCTGCTAAAAGGCATCCCAGACAACATCCAAAAATGACTAACCGAAGAGGAAATAAGCACATCCGAGAATGAATCACATCCCTAAGTTACAGACTAACTCCGGGACATTGTAAATTTAGGAATCATCACAATATATTAACATCTAAGGGTGGATATTTTCTTTAAAATATTGCCAAAAAAGCTGATTATTCTGTGTTCGCCTAACCCTGCAGCAAAAGCAGCTAGTAATCTAAGTCCTAACAGTTTATTGAACCTAATACATGTGCAGTGTATTAAGCACGCTGGTTTTCATCTGATTAAAAACATGAAGGCTGCATGAAAACATATCATAATGAAATTAGCCAGTAAAAATACCATGCACTCAGTGATATATGACATATTGTGCAAACCATGTGACTGTACATTCAGTTGGAGAACATTCAAAATGTCAAAATAAAACAGATGAGGTTGTATATGCAACAGTAAGAGCTACGTGAAAAAAAACGAGCAGATATACTACGGTGAAACTTTATATGCTGAGAAAAGCAAAACATATAAATATTGAAAATGTCAAACATATGCTGTGAACATAGAAAACTAAATATAACTGGAAGGGCATGCAGGGAGCGCAGACTTCTGCAAAGGCCAAATGAACAATCTCACAATGATGAAATAATTGGTGTATCTGCCTTCAATTCGGATCCACTCCAAAATGTAATGGGCTCTACTTTGGCGCATGCTACACCCTTCTACCAAGTTTAATAAAAATTGGAATCAGTCGTTTTTTTCGCAATCCTGCTGACAAACAAACCAACGAACATACCGAACCGGCAACATAACCTCCCTGGTGGAGGTAATGAATATAAATAACCCAAGATACATGACATGAGGCAGATTGCCAAGCCAGTCTGACCACACCGTCGTCCAACTGGCACTCAGACCGTAACTGCTCTTGTTATTCTTCCTCCCACTCAATCAAACCAGCTTTCCTCGTCCAATTACCCAGAATGCCGTGTCCGATTGGAACACGGTCAGTGCCTAAAATGTTTCTCTCAGCGCTGAGCACAACACAGAGACCAGTGGGGGGATAATTGAATGAGTTTCTCATTTGCCAGCCAAGATAGCCTTTCCCCTTGGCATCACATTGTGGAATTAGCTCCTCTCTCTCCCCCCCTCCTCCTCTCGTCGCTCCTGGTTGAGTTGTTGAGTTTGATGAATGGTGTTGTGACAGAAACCGTCAAGCTAACACACACAGCGGCCCAGCCCACCGCGTCTGGCAATTAACCGAACTGTCTGCACTCTCTTCTCCAACACTCTGGATGCCATCGCACTTTTTTAGTGAAACTGGGCTCAGTTTGGGCCTGCTTAGAAATCCACATGACACAGGCAGACTTGAGTGAAGACTTTTAAATCATTAGGTAGTGGTGAGTTAGTCAGTGGTTGCCAAATTGGGAGCATTTTCCTGTAATGGCTCTCCTGTTCTAGGAATAGTTTTCCATCCCTTAAATTTTGCCAACTATACCCCAGACAGGTTAACAATTATCCAAAAACATCTTCTGTGGTTTTTGGGAACCTTCACTTTAAAGCACAATGATTGATGAGTGATCCTCTCCTGAAATATTGCACTGCTTTTTTTGTCTTCTCCTCCGAAAGTACAGATACATACTCATCAAAATATTGTCAGGATCATGTAGAGTTGATTGATATGTAGATGGACTTATATATTGATATTTGTTGTATTATAGGCTGTACTTCTACCATAAATGCTCACACATTGCACACTTGTAGAGCCAAGTTTTTATTAAGCCTTCACACCAGTGAGAGCCATGTTTTCGGGTTCTTCCATTCACCACATTCTCGTGAAAGTGATATCTCAAAAACACCTAGATGTGATTTTTTAAATATTTGCCACAAACATCCACCCGGACTCATCGATGCTGAGGACAGTGTGACTTCACAAAACACATTTTTGGCCACTACTGAAGAATTCATTCACGTCTAACAGAAAGAAATGAAGTGATGACAAAGGTTTAAGGTACACTGTGAAATTATGTTCTGCAAAAACTCTTTCTTATTTATTGCGATAACTCAGGAACAGAAGAGGAGACATTTAGTTGGATACTAATTTGGTGACACTAATCTACAACACATTTTCACTCCCAATGTGTCGGTTTCTGACGCCAAGGCGCACTGACCAAGTGTTGGTATTTGATGAGTTGAGAGTGACACAGATAGTGAGACAGTTATTTTGGGGGGGGCATGTTGAAACTGTACTGATTGTATAGATCTTCTTGTTTTCGTTCAAGTTTCAGAAGTTGTAGCTTTTGTGCAGCAACATCTGTTTTGAAAGCGTCGTCTGCTGTATTGGCTACATATGAGTTTATACAGACGTGGATGTAAACTGCAAGTTTACTAGTTGTAGGAGGCATGCAAACATGAGGCGGTAATATGAGTTTATTATAACTTGGAAGCAACATGTATCTATTTCAGTGTCAGCTCTGCAGTGTGTGCAAGCAGTGCCTCTGCAGGGTGTTGATAATGGACAGCAGCTACACACAGACACTGTGCGCTGTCTGGTTTATTACTTCTGATGTTTCTGCAGAGTGTCATCCTGACTGTGTCTTAGTTGTAAGGCTGTCACTTTATTTGCCATATGCGACTGTCAAGACACAGCTGGACAGCAGCACAGTGGGTTCAGCTGACTTTGATAGAGAAGCAATTGACAATGGAAACTTTAAAATTCAAGACTTGTGGGTTTTTATGTTTTTGTCCATTAACATCAAATTGTGCATACTCTACTGCAGACCATCTCCCAAAGTATACCGCAGATTTTTAAATAATTCATCATCACAGGGAACAATTCTTTATTATGCAGGCATGTGATAGTGCACTTGTGAGCATAAAAACATTTTGCAAGAATCTACTCCTTTAGTGCAGGTTGATTTTTCAGCATTACCTCTGAGGGCAATGCATTTTGGCAGCCAGTCCTAAATTGTGGGTGTTGAATGAGTGAGAGAGCTTTGAGACTTGTGTTAGCAAGTAACGATAACTTCCCCAAAAAAAAAAAAAGATGACCTGACATTTATGAGATGGACTGTCTGCTGTATGAGGCAAATTTCAAGTCTCTACAAGTTGATTTACATACCACACTGTCATGAGGAGTAACTGAAAGGCTGGGAGGCAACAAATCAATCTGAAAACTTAATTTAAGAACTTCACTTAAGGAAATGTTTAGGGTAAAGCCTAAATAATTTGCAGCACATAAGCCACCTACAGTGTATGGCCCTCTGCATTCTGGGTGGCCCTTGTGGAAACCAGTCTTCTGACACTTAGTGTGTCAGTCTCGTGGCTACCCACTGAGCAAAACAAGAGCAAGGAAAGTTTTATGAAATAAAGTTAGTGAAACAGAGATGATGTGGCATGAAGTGTGGAACAAATGGAATCAAAGCTTGAAGGCAAATATTCAACAATACAACCAGTTCAGGAAAATACACGTGATTTCAAGTCACAACAGTTTTCAGGATTCATTCGCCTTTAAGATATTTTTGAGTCAATGGCCTTTTACAAGATGATGAAAAATGTTTTTTTCTTGTGAAGCAAGCAACACAGGATGAACAAAAACAAGATGTCTGTGGTTCAACAGATCGTGACATATCACGGATTCGACTGAGAAAAAATTATCTTCGCAAGTGACCTAGTTTATCTGAAATATCCAAAGTATGTGTCCCTGAGATGTTGCTCAGTACGACCAAAGTTGAGTCTAGTGTCTGAAATTGTGTGTACGTGTGTGCATGTTGCTCCTTAGGGCCCCTGCAGAGTTGTTGTTGTTATTTTTACCACCCAAGCCAAGAGCAGATAGCCTGTCAAAACAAGCGCTCTCACTTCCGACCGACGGGGAGACAGCTCTCCGAACGGATGCAGTTGGGTTTTTTTTTTTTTTTAATCCGTTGAGGAATGCCTGCAAATAAAGTTTTTGTTTTTGGAAAGTGAATCTCAAGGATCTGAAAAACCAAGTAAGAGAACAACTGCAGAGCATGGAATATACATTTGATGAACTAATCCACGTCAAAAAAACATAAAAAATTCACATTTTATTTTATTGATCTTTAGGTTTCCTGTTCTTGCGTCCTGCTGCAAAGTGAGATAACGTGTAAGATAATGTGCTGCTAGTGCAGAGTTCTACCTGTGTGTTTAGACAGTAAACCAAACCAAAAAACATGTGGTGAACTTTATATTTCTTTTCCAACTCTTTTTTTACTGCTTTATTCAATGGGGCACCCACTGCTGCAAAAGGAGAAAGAAACAAATCATTAACCAGCTTCACTCGGAGCCAGGTGGGTTCGCGCTCTGATCAAAGTCACAGGAGGGGCTGATGGGAGGCCAGCAGTGCGGTGGAGATGGGGGGTCCTCATTTAGCATTCAGCATTGCTGCCATGCATATATAAGCCTTTGATTAACAGCTGGGGTACCTTGGCACCATCGTTAGCCCCTCAAGGTGTGGAAAGGTTTCCTCGTCTCTTCTGCCAAATGCAACGAGGTGCCTGCTTTTGAAGTTGTAATCATACAAGCATCTGTTTGGAGATGGAGAGTCCGTCAGAAATCAGGATCCAGCTTTTCATCAGTGGACTGATGGTTTTATTTATATGGTTTATTTATATCAGTGTTTCATCTGTGGATGAGAGGGTTATCGCACACATGGCTGGGTTTTGAGGGCCAATTCGATTTTAAAGTTGATTCCAAGTTGGTAAAAACCAGATTTGTTGAGCTCTGAATTTTGCATGTTTATCACTTTCACTTTCACTTTAACTATTCTCAAAGAGCAATAGACTACAAATTCAGGTAGCTGCTTGTCAGATAAGCAGATATGTAATCTATCTGACGGCAGTTTTTGTACTTTGAATACTTTTTCCTTCTCCTTATTCAGAGAGTTTACATTATGAAGGTGTCGAACACAGCAGATTGGTCAGTGGCTGTTGGCATCTGATTCCGATGCACGAATCATCCTTTAGTTTCTCTATGAGATGAGCTCTGTGAATTTTCAACCAACGGCAACATACACCCATCCATGGCTATGATGTAGTACAAAGAGCGAGAAAGTCTGATTAGGGCCCAGGACCTATATCACATACATAAAATTATCTGGTGCAACTATCAATCATGGACATACAGTATCTGTATAACTGAGAGGTGCATATTATTTCTATTTTATTTAATCTGTACTTTTGTCTGATAACACACGCCATGGTATTTTTTGTAAAACTAACCAAGTTTTGGTGGAGAAACCTACATTAACTGTGAACATGGAAGTTTATTTTGATCAGACACTATGCATATAATGAGCAGAAATTGACACGCTGCCGTTGTGCGTCCAAAACTGATGCTAAAGGATCACATAGAGCATCATAGTTTAAAGCGTAGACAAAGCTGCTATATTTGGCGAGCTGGGAATAAGAACGCGTTGCCTATTTAATATGACCCCACTTTCACTATTTATAAACCTTATTGCTGTAGATTAAATGCAGGTAACTTTTAACTCCATAAGCAGATTCAATGATTGATTCTGACATCATGTACAAACCCCGTCCATCTGGCACTGTAACAAAAAAGCCTATAACTGTGCGTTAATGTGATTCTACTGTATAACAGAAACCGCTCACCAGCTTCATGAGCACTCGTCTCTCTCTCTCTCTCTCTCTCACCTCTTGCCAAAGTTTGAGGCGTTTTGGAACGGAGATAGATTCGCTGCTCTTACCACTAATCCCTCCAGGCCTGTTGGTCCCTGTGCTATCACCGCTGCTTTGACAGATATCAGCGGCTCCTAACCAGACACACTTAAATTATCCCATTGCTGTCGGCTTATTATCTCTTTTTTTCGACGTAAGCGGGCATTGAAGCATCTGCCAAGTGCGTAATTGAAGAAATGCCTCGGATGTACAGCACAGAGTGGCCTCAAGCTGACATACAATACAGCTGTTCAAGGTGCACTCAAATGCACAAAAGAAGACAAGTAGCTGAAATAAGTGAAGTGGCAGTTCATTAATTTCTGCATTTGACTCATTTTAATTATTTAGGTAATCTAGAGTCTTTACCTCTTCACTGCTGTAATTTTTGGCTTGATACTATTTGTTTTACAGATTTGGTGCTAAATTTAAGAATGTTTATCCATTCAATAATTGATGAAAATGGTCAGTAATCTCTCCAAAATACCACATGAGGACCCTAAGACCTTGAGGAGCAACATAGAAAAATATGATCTGGTATCAGAAACTTTTGACATTTAGAGATTTTTGCAAGAATTGCATTTTGGGGCGACTGGATGGCGAGCGCTTCTTTTCTAGAACCTGCTGAAAAACCCCACTTGTTGTCAATATACCTATTACAGCCATACATCCTCTGGATGTCAGAGGTCTGTAGAGTGTGCTTGTAAAAATTCACAAGGCTGTGTTTATTCTAGATGTCACAACAGGTCAGTTTATACAGTAATATTCACTTTTAATAAAGGGTCTCACTACATTCAAATGGCTAACATAATTACACATGAATAAAATTGGGCTCATTTGGATTCAAAGGTTTCAGCTTTTCAGTCACGCCTAATTAATGCAATTCAGAGACAGTTTTTTTACTGCATGCAAAAAAGATGCATGGAATTGGCATGTAGCAAGTGGGCATGTCTGTAATGGGGACATTAATGTCAGCTGAGGATGCCGGCATCCTACGGAGTTGAAGTGGTTAACTGCAGAATAGTGTAATGCAAATCTTTCATGCTGAAGTTATTTTTAGCAATGACATAGTTAAGACTGTAATAAAAATGCTCTCACCCATTGTTTTATGCAGCTTTTAACTTAATTTAAGGAAGATTAACATTATAAGAATTTATGTGAGATAAGTGCAGTCACCATTATTTTTACAGCATGTTGGCTTTGTCTCAGACGTGTCTGTAAACATTTGAAGCTAAAACTCCACTTTTTAAAATCTTTAATTCTGTTCTTTCAGAGGTTTTATTTTTGTGACGTAATGATTAGATTGATATGTTTCCATGAGTGGAAACAGGTGGAGGGCAGATAACATTTACAATGTTTTCTACTGAATTGTAATTTCTCTGTAGTGGTAGCTGAAGATGGGTGGGGGTCAGCGAACTTCCCACTTTTTTTGTTTTGTTTTAAATCTTCTGTGTATGTGTGTCCCTTTTTTAATCGTTCTGTCTCCCCTTTCTAAATTTGGACATATTTGTGGATCTGGGAATGAAGCACAGACTGAACTCGTCAAGTTCTCTTTCAGTTTGAGGAGTAGGGTGGATAATTGATCTGTCGATCTGATTAGAGTTGATCAGATCGGTGGATGAGAGAGGCATGTAAATGCAACACTGCCCACAGTGTGGTGCAAAGAATTACTTAGCTCAAAACAAAAAAAATCAATACGTGGCTGCAGATGTTTTAATCATGGCAGGCTGCCACAAATAATGTAATATGTGCAAAACCCTGATTTATAATTCTATAATCAATCAGTCATTAACTTCTTTTCCCTCCCTTATGGTGTGCATGTTATGCAAACTTTCCTGCTGTCTGTTGTTTTTATTTGTTAAATGCTCCCCCTGCATCGTTATTTACTGCTTAGCCTCAAACGATAAGGTGCATGCAGAAAACTACGCCAAAGGGCAGCCCCTTCCCACACACTGGCTCCTGTGGTCGCCTTTATGTTAATACTCTGACCTAAAGTATGCAGAGGCGAATCGGGAGGCTGTTATTAGTGGGTATGCATGCGTATGCTCCGTTTGGTGGCATCTCCGCAGTCGCTAACACCAGCCACTGACTCATGGCTAAGGCAGAAACCACCGTGGCCCCAAAGCACTTTGAGCAGACGCCTAATAAAAGACCTAAAAACACGGCGAAACACTCACACTTACAATATTAAAACATGAAGAGGAGAAGTCCCAGCAAGTGTGCACACATTGATTTGTTCACTGTTTAGTGGCATGAAAATATCTTACATGTTAACACAAAAGTGCTGACAGCTGGCAGGAGCCACAGAGGACCACGGAGGGCTTGTCCTCTAAATGCCGCAGCCCCATGGGGTGCACTGACAGCTGGGAGCGGCTGTCGCGAACCGGGCTGGGAACCGAGGCAGCAGGCAGCCCGTAGCTTTGAGGATCAGAGAAACCAGGCTCTCCCTCTCCTCCATTCTCTCTCCATCCTCCTTTTTACTCCCTCGCTTCACGGGCTCTGTAATTACGCCGCTCCTGCCAGAGCTGCTTGAAGTTTCGCCAATTAGACAATAAAGACCAGAGCTTTCTCTCCTGCTCTGTCTCCCTCCCCGGTCACACCCTTGCGTGTCTCCTCTTGCTTTCACCTCTTGTGTTTTACAGTCGGTCATGTTTAGCTATTACGTCCTGTTTGGACTCGAAATGCAGAAAAATCATCCACCTCCTCCCAACACACTTCCTTTGTTTCCCTCACTCTCTAATTCTTTATGATGTATCCATGACCTTAAGTAAGTAAGCGGATATTTGTCCTGCTGACTTCATCTGGGCTCCTTCTGCTTCTTCAGTTTCTTTTATTTTCTCTCCACCTTGTTGCTCCAAATTCTTTTTATCCATTCTTTACCCAGTTTAAACTTAATTTAAGCCACTCTTACAACAAACATTGACATTGTCAGCTCCTACAGCAAAACTAGCAGATGGTCCTGTTAGTTTTTTCTTTACTCCAGAGAAAATAAAGATATGTTTCTGACTTTAATGTCCTGTCTAATTGTATGTGGTGGATTGTAAACGGTGGCTAAAGTTAGTTTGGGAACTGTAGCCGGTGTCTGGGGCGGACACGGCAGCCTGGTCTGTGCTGCCCAGTGTTCTCTGGTGGTTTCAGACCACTGGCAGGCAGCTGCGCAGTCTGTAAGAGAAATAATTACAATTGTAGAGCTTTCTCCTTCTTTTCTGTCCCTCCTCCCCAGCGTGCCCTCGTTGCCTGTCCTGCTGATGTAGGGTTTTGAAGAAACCTAGAATTGAGGGCTGTTTTTAGTGGTTGTGTGTGACGTTCTTCGTTATTCAGTTTAGTCATGACACTAAAGCTGGAGCTGTGTTGGTAGCGTGCTGGCAGGCTGGAGTAACGGGTTGTGTGCGTTTGAACGGTCAGCCTTGCAAAACAGTAACAGCATGACTCCACTAACAAGGAGACAATTTTGTCTTGTGGGTCAGCTTAAAGAAATAGTTTTGATTTTTTTGAAGTGGGGTTATATAAGGTACTTAGTCAGCCAGTGTGTTTACACAGACAGGAATAACCAGATTTTGATTGGCGTATTCTGTTAATGAGAAACATGTTAGCTGGAGAACTCTGAAAGGCACTAAGATGTATTCACAGAATCTGAATAACCTGATTTCTCTGTGCTCATGTAAACACCATACCCCGAATATGATGATGAATAACCAGGATAAGCCTCATAAACGGGTTAATTATGTCCATGTAACCACAGTCAGTGTTTTATTTACAGTAGAAGGTGAAAAAGAAAAAAGAGTACTGCTACAGAAGCTGAGCAATGTACTGCTGTGGATGAAAGCAGAAGCAAAACTTATTTTAGCCGTCTAAAATAAGTGATGTCAGTTCAAGTCTACGTTATATGTTGAATATTTTCACCACTTTACCTTGCTGTCAGACAGCCATTTCCAACGGGTAACTGATGCAACCCCGCTTCAAAAAATCATTTCTGTCCCTTTAAAATGTTTAGTTCTTTGCAAGTGCAACATCCCAGTCTAAATGTCTAAACTTGAAAATTCAGTCAGTTACTCTTTTACTCAATTACTTTATGTTTTCTTCTCTAACAGCAAATCCTCCGTCACTCCCGTGCCAACGCCAGCAAGGTCATTTTCCTCATTACTGATGGCTACTCCAACGGCGGAGACCCTCGCCCGGTGGCGGCAGCTCTGAGGGAACGTAATGTTGAGATCTTCACGTTGGGCATCTGGCAGGGTAACATCAGGGAGCTCCACGACATGGCCTCGCACCCCAAGGACCAGCACTGCTACCTGGTGCACAACTTTGCTGAGTTTGAGGCCCTGGCTCGTCGAGCGCTGCATGAAGGTATGACGGGTGTGATCTCACTTCCCAGCTGTAAAGCTTCATCAGATCTCCCCCTTTTTCCATCTCACCCATTTTAGATGCACAATAGAGTTACATTGAACCCTGTGTTTTGATAAATTGAAGCTTACCGCGGCCCCTCTTTGTCTCTTTGAAACCTCACTGCTCCCATCATCACCATTTGACCTGTAGCAATATTTCTGAAGTGAAGTATTTGACCCTGTTAGAATTCAATGTTCACTTAAAAGGAAGCCGATAATATTTCAGATGGAATCTGACAACTTAAATTTCTCATGGTCTCTTCTGTTATGTACTGCCAGCAGCCATTAGGCTGCCCTCTCATACAGATCGGACAGAGCGAGGCCCTTTTCCCACACTTTGAGGGGGACTTCCCACAATTTAGTGCAAAGAGGGATTCAGTCATGGCTTTAAAACTTAAAATATCACCATAAAATAGCACACTTGAGTACAGCTTTGAGTGTGCAGAAAGCTATAAATCCTGCACATGAACTTGCAGACTGTATTTTTACACTCTCACACACAGCTTCTGAAATCCCAGACAGTAGGTGCAGTAGTAGAGATCAGCGAGACAAGAATTAGGCCGTGAGAATTGAAAGCCAGCACACATCGTGCTATCAGCTCAGCCTCCGGTCCGTCTGTCTTGAAGTCTGTCTAATGCCTCTGCTGACTCAGGTTTTTTAAACATGGAGCCGCATGTTGAGCCTCTCTCACTGGCCATGGATCAGAAATTACACCAGAGGTGTATCTCCTCCTCCTCTGTTGCCTTCTGTACCCTCCTGCTCTCTCACTAAGATGAAAATAAAGAGGAGCAGGAGGACAGCTAGCAATGTAATTTAAGTGTCCTTATAGTGCAGCCATATTTTCTGTTTAAAATGTATGGTGGAAAAAAACAAATAATCAATTTAATATAATAAAATAGAATTGAATAGAATTGCAGTATAATCAGAATTCTAAAATGCATTGTAAAGACGAAGAAAAAGTTTTTAGTGAAGCAATTTGAAAAATGTCCGTTGTGTGGTTACAATGCCTGTTAAAGCATTAAGACTGCTTTTCTTCATTCATGCATTTCACAAGTAGATAGAGTTGTGCCAGACACCCCCCCCCACACACACCTTTCATCAACTGAACACTTAAAGTTAAATTGTTTGAATGGTGAAATCTGATCCAACTGCAACCTGAACTTCTCTCTCTCCCATCCTCAGACCTCCCGACAGGCAGCTACATCCAAGAAGATCTGTCGCGCTGCTCCTCTCTGTGTGAAGCAGGCAGGGACTGCTGCGACCTCATGGCCAGCTGTAAGTGCGGCACACACACCGGACAGTACGACTGCATCTGCGAGAAGGGATACTACGGCAAGGGTCTGCAGCACGAGTGCACAGGTAGGACAGACGGACCTCCGTCTCAGCTGTGATACCAAACTTAATCACTCAACCTGTTTTTTCATCAGATAAGATAAAATCCCATGTGAAGCAAGTTTGAGTAAAATGATAAAATTATTGGTTTTTGGCTGACTAGATTGACTGTAATGTTCAATAATCTAATTATCTGATCAGACTAAAAAAGGAGTAGACCAGTTTTCTTTGACAGGGTTAAGACTGAAAGTACCAGACTTTTAGTCAACCAAAAACTGACTTCAAGTGAGGCTGACTACATATAATAAAAACTGACAAGGACATTAGACACAGAGCTAAGACTACTTAAAAAAATAGCACTTAACTCTAACACTACAGCAATCAAAACAACAAACAACCCTCTTCAAGGTTGTGTCTGTGGCATGTTTAGCATTGCTGTTCTTTGTTTGTTACCACTTTCCACAAACTGCCCAACGCTGTTTTTTGCTCAGCTTGCAGCACTAAAACTGTTTATACCTTAAAGAAAGACATTTGAAGTTCCTCATATTTTCTCCCCCTCTTGTCCTCATCTCCTTTACCTGTCAGCATCTCCTCCAAATCACGAGGAGCTCACTGTGGGTGAAAGTTAAATAAGCAGCCTGTCCACTTAAAGCAGTGTAAGCTGTCCACAGGGCAGATCACTATCACCAAACTTAGCAATGTGCCGTCGAGGTGGAGTACCGAGACAGTGTGTGTTTGTGTGTGTTCTCGCTCTCCGCCTGCAATTTCCTCCTTTAAATCACATCTCAGACATCCGTTTCTTTCTTCTCTACATGCACCAAAAATGCTGCTGTCTTTTTAAAACTTACGGCCTTTTCTTCCTGTGGCTCTTATTGCTTCGCCTCCCACTTCTGTTTCATACATATCCATTTAAAAAAAAAAATCAGTTTCATGTGTTGCCAGAGAGCTCTGGCTTTTACCCTGTTGTTCCTTACTACTGGTTATTTATGATGTCGGGGCACTTGGACTTATTACTTGGTTGCACACAAACATCATTTTAGATAAGATCTTCAGCGAAAGTTGTAATCGTGTGTATTTGTGTGTGTGTGTGTGTGTGTGTGTGTGTGTGTGTGTGTGTGTGTGTGTGTGTGTGTGTAAGTGTAATCATAAACAGTTAATCTTAGATGCGAATGCAGGCATGTCCATGCATACATTAATATTGGCACACACACACACATATGGAATTATTCACCGGGTTTGGAAAATTATACAGATCCACATGCTGTAAATTCAAGCTGAAATTGTGGTAATGTGAAAAGTAGGAATGTAAATTTAAAGTTATAAACAGAGTTCAATGCAGAGTGGAAATATGGGGCACAAGGCTTTTTCACTCTCTCTTTTCTTTATTTAAAAAAAAAAAACCATTTGTTTCCCATTATCTTTCTCGGTATGTCCTCCTGACCTCCTCTAGAGTCACTTTTTTCTATATGACTTCTTTATGATGATCTCCATAGAAATAATATAGAAAATCTTTGTAAATGAGATGATGAGATGAGTTCATATTTACTGACTCCCACACAGAAATCTCTTTGTATTGAAGCAGAGACTCTTCTTTATATGTGAAAACCCTCAAATCCAGCCTTTAATTCTTTTGGAACATCCCATGCAGAACTTTGTGATGCATTCAGTTTGTTTTGCTTTAGTGTGTTGCTTAAAATCAATCCAACACTGTAGACAATTATGTGAAAACACTTGCCAGCAGCCTGTGTAATTACACATTAATTTGTCTTCGAAATGTCTGTCCTGTGGTCTGTTAAATCTCCAAGTTACACAGCGTAATGCTGCAATTTGACGCAGGTGGTCTCAGTCATTACAGTGTAAGGTTAAGGGTTGATACATTATTTTTGCACTGAATATATAAAGTCAGAGAGGAACTGTGTGATTGTTGGAGAGCAGAATGACGAGCAGATGCACTGGCTGATGTGTGTGTTTCAGTAATGGCTGCGTTGAATCTCAGTCAGTCAGACAGCTTACCCTTTGTGCGTGGAGGCAGGTGGGAGAGAAGAAGAAGAAAATCATGCCTGAGTGTGCTTTACAGAGGAAACAGTCACAGAAATCTGGATAACAATCTGCTCTAATAATAGGAAACAATGGGCCATAATCCTGGTTGTATTTGCCCTCCAGGTCTTCCTTTCCATGCCCACATGTTTTAGATAACAGGCAGAGAGCGAAAGGGAAAAGGGCCGTTTGAGCGACAGACAAGTTTAAATAATTCAGTTTAGAAGTCCCAAAAAGAGAGAAAAGAAAGCAGTTGAGGGAGGAGGATTTTCAAAGTGAGAGCCAAAGGAAAGGGCATCGGGGTCATCGTGCCAAAAAGCACGCCTCCCTAATTCCCATCAGATGTTGTCGAGACTGGAGCCCCACTCTGCTTATTAATCTGTTTTAATGGTTTAATTAATAGCAGAGAGCAGACTGCGGAGTCGAGGAAGGAAGGACACAGCAAGGCGCTGCAACCGCAAAACCAGAGGACGGCTTCCTCTGTCTGTCTCTCCTATAACAATGCATCATGGGAGAGGAGTTGGCTATTTTGTTGCGGACACTTTGTCGTCAATGAGTCGTCATGCTATAGAGCTGACGCAATGTGCTGTCACAGGCTGCAGTATGTGCCACTAACCGGGGTTGCTGTTGTGGATACGTTGGCAGGCTCGTTCATCTCAGTGTTGGTTTTGTTAAGTGGTGCGAAACAGCCTCGTATATGTTTTTGAACGCCACATTTATTGAAGCTTTTATTCTCTAATAACTTAGGAGGCTCTTTTGAAGTAGCAGTGGCTCCAAAAGCAATTAGATTTGTGGTAAGAGCGGTACGTAACCAAGAAACATACAAGTAAACTCGACAAACCTCCTGCTGCTTTCAGAAAAAAAATCCAGCGTCTCTCTTTATATTCTGTTGCTTTAACCTCAATTGGCTTGGCTGAACTGAAGGTGTTTGGTGAATTATGGGTACAACGTCTGCGTCAGCGATGTCAGGACTCATGAGTGGCAGACAGAGTCAGACGTCGCTCTGGCTTACATAAGCTTGATGGTCGGTGTGTCTTCAGGTGGTCTCGTTGTCTAGACGGCTGTTTGGAGAGATTTTATTCTTTTTGGACTTTGTTTTCTCACATTTAACAGTCTTTGACACATCTGAAAATAATATGACCCAACCTTAGGCCTGTCAGTGGATTATTATTATCATTGGCTGAGGGGCTCTGTTGGAAACACTACCCAAATCCCCACAGCGCACAGCAGTGTTGTTTATGAATCTGTCGACAGCCAAGTGAAACAGCCTCTTCCACAAAACACGACTGGAATCCCAGCAGATAGAAACGACGGATGATGAACCCGGTTCCTGCGCAGTTTGGTTTCACTCTGACAGGCCAAACAGGACACTGTTGTCTCTATTCAGATTCCAGTCTCAAGCTCTCAATATCTTCATCACAGCAGCGGATCAGCAGAGGAATGGGAAGTGGATAAATGAAGTGAGAGATGTGGGGGTGCAGGAGGGCAACATGCTTTCCTCCTGTCACACATTCTGGCTTATCAGCCTCTTCTGTAGCCGGAGAGAGTGACAGGAGGTCTGGACTGTGTTAATGTGGTGTCAGCGCAGGCTTTGTTCTGCTCCGAATGACTCTGCTGGGGATGAATGGGGGGGGAGAAAACAAGATGACAGAAATAACAGGAAAAAAAAGAACGATAAAGCAAGGCAGGTGAGACAGAATTAGATTTCTGATATATTTTTTATGCTACACAACCCCTTTTATGAAGTTTTTGCTTCATCGGGTGCTTTTCTGCCGTGCATTTTACAGCGGAGAGCAGGGTTTGATCAGTTGCTCCTGAGCAGCCATCACATTTGGATGAATTTCTGACATATCAGAAATTTTGGTTGGCCTGGTACCTATAAATGTTGCATTACAGCAGAGAGTTCCTTTGTTTTTTTGTCATTATTATTATTATTATTATATAATTTCATATTTATTACTTTTTTAAAAATTTTATTTTTTTTCACTTCTTTTCGTTCTTTATTTTTACCCTCTCTTTCTACTTTTGTTTGAGTAACTAAAACAATTATTTGATGAAGTTATGCTGTATTTCCTCCTTCACTTGAATTTATTTTGTAACCTGTAATCCTGTGGGAGGGTGGTAGGGAAGGAGTGATTTGCGGATGAATGAAATGAAGACAAATGTTTCGTACCCATTTTTCTGTGGGATAAAGACTCTGAAAATCAATAAAACATATTTCTTCCTCCTATCACGACCAATATGGTTGAGAGAAACGTTGGTAAGACTGCATTATTGTAAACCGTACTGGTGTAAGTTCATTGATTTACTTACGTATTTTACTCACTGACAAACTTCTACTTGCCTCAGAGCTTTGAAACAAATATTTATTAACAATTATTAACCCTTTAAAACCTGGATTGACATCAGTTTTCTTGTGCAGCTTGTAATGCTTTTCAAAATGTATTTAACCTGAGCAAATACAGAAAAAAATGTGGGAAAGGAAATGAGTAATGTGGAATAAAATGTCCCAAGGACTGTTAGAAATCAGTAAAAGATGACAAGAAAATTCCTTAAAAATTAGTTATTTCTTGAGAAATGTATCAAAAAGCTTGAGGAAAATGTCCAGAAAACTGTATTTACGATTAGTATAGGGTTTTACTTTACCTTGTAACTTATCTCTGGCTATTTTTTTTGGCTATGTCTTGTTAAGTTGCTCACTGCCTTCTCTCCATGTTCTTGCAAGAAATTAAACAAATTTTCTGAGGTCTCAGAGGGTTAACAGATCTAAATCAAGTGTGCAGCAAAAAGCATTTTAATTTAGTGTGCGTAAATGTACCAGTGTTGTAATGTATTATGACTACAGTATGTCGCGCCTGTACTCTCCCAGGTGATATAAACAAGCAAAGCTCTGCACCACTGCCAGGCATCTGGTATGTGTCAGATCCTTGAATGTGGTATGTTTTAATGGTTCAGAGGTGTGTGCACGCAAAGCACGCCACAAACACGATGTGGTCAGGCATGTGTTAATCCCCTGCGTAGTGTATACTTGTGTGTGACAGTTCAGAGCGAGATGAGATGAACAAGAAAAAAAAACATTTACACTGGGGACCCCTGCAAGGGGGCGGGGGGGTGAGGCTGGAGAGCGATAGCACTCAAGAAATAATGATTGCAACATTCCTCCCATTTCAACGCTTTTTTATAAATTTCCTTAGCAAATTTCACCTCTCTTGTTGTCATTTCAATTCCTCCGTTCAATTTATGCTGAGGCTTCTCCTCCTGGGATCTCTCGGTCATTCACATCGAGACCACAAATATTTACAGAGCAGATGCAGCGAATGTGTCTTCCTCGCCACAAACCATCGAGTTGAAGCTCACTGCTGCCACGTGTCACCTCTTGGGATCGAGAGGCTTTTATTGACTTAATATTGTAAACATTGAGCAATTCTTCCTGTATCAGCTCTGAGGAGGGTGTGTTTTTTCACGCTCACAGCATTCCCGGCAGCAGCTCATATCTTGATAATATGATATTTTCCTGCTGTAGCCCACAGACGACGTCTTGAACCTTAAAAGTTAGGCATAAATTCCACAATTAGAGCCGGTTTAAATTTGTTTTAAACCTCTGACTGTATATATAAAAAGCAGAAGCTCATGATTTATGTGCTCAATCTGAACAGGTTGATCATCACAACATGACCTGAATGTTCACACTGTATGTGTCAAACAAAAGAACACTTTGCACGTCTATCAGATGAGACAGGTGCATCGGAGAGGGATGGATTGACCAAAAAGCTTTAAAAGGACTCCCGCACACTTTCTGACTTGCAATATCACTTTTATTTGCAGGCCAGCAATTTGGCTCAAATGAGTAGCACTCTTAAATAGGGGAGTGATTGTAAGTCAGCAACCAATCACATTCCCCATGTGCAAAAAACAACCACTTAACTATTTGACATACTGCAATATACAAGAAAGAGTAGAAAAATGAAACACATCATATAATAACAATTATAAATGTATCCCCAAGAATGCCTCCAGTGAATGGGTACTTAGAGGGTAAACCACATCCCCCAAAAATATAGAAATAGCAAAAAAGTGTAGAAATAGTACATTCTCAAAGCTTCAGGTTGCATTAATAAATGAGCCATCAGGGGTCCATTTACATTGTGAGTTAGGAACAATGTCAGTAAATGAAGAGAACATACATATACATACAACAAGACACTCAGCCCCTGTAGATTGTTCTGGCTATTAACCCTTTAAAACACCAAAGACATACAATTACACAAACTTACTGATCAAGACAGTGGTAGACCAGCAGCTCCTGTGTTCAGCGAGGTAAAAATTGCAATTTTTATCAACGGAGTCTGGTTTTGAAGAGAGCATAAGTAAGTTTCACTTATAATTCAGTTCCCCGTCAAATCGATATATTGCCCAGCCCTAATTAAAAAAGCTAAATTAATAGAGTTGTTCTGCTAAAATTATATATAAATGACCAACTGGCTGCAGTCCTAAAACCTCACAGGCTACAAGTTTCAAAAATATCTCCAATAAAAACAATTCTCTTTCCAGCATTGATGCTTAAAAGATAAAGTTCCTCCTGATGGTGCTGCAGGATGAAAGGCCAAAAGAGTCACTGAGAGGTTTATTGCCAACACTCAGAAAAGAAATCATAGCAACCTGCCTATTAACTATGAGTATTTTCTGGAAATAGCCTGATGAAGGCACTGGAGGAGGCTTTGGAGGTCAAAAACATTAAGATATAACATCTGGGGACTATGAATATGTACAGCAGATGTCATGGACTGCAGCCATTGCTGTTCGAGATACCTTGTCATTTACCAAAATGTCATTAGAGCCTCTGCCAGCAGACGGATGAAAGCAGCCCAATACTTGACACACTGGCCTTCTGTTTGCTCTGTCGCTGTAATTTGCACTTCAGTGTTTTCAAAAGTAAATATATTTCTACCAGAGGAGGTGAATTTGGCCGACTCATCCAACATGTTGCATAAACATGCGTATAAAGACTCTCTATTTCCTTCATCCTAATCCCCACAGCATCAATAACCGCAGCAGACTGTCTGCTTCTGTACAGCGTGTCTGAGTCCGTCCAGCTCCTTGTTTCTCAATGTCTCTGTGACGAAAATAAAAGCTTCGGTTGCTCAACTTGAATTCTGGCTCAATTCTGGTCGAATTATGAGGGGGGGGGGGCAAATGCCTGGGATTTCCTGAGGACAAGCGGAGGAGGGTTTGTAGGGAGGGGGTCAAGTACCACCACCATGACTCCCCCCAGCCGTCATTAATTGCCTAAAGTAATTGGATGGAAGTTTGTGTTTTTCTTTGAGCAGAGAGTGGAAAGAGAGAGAGAGGGGGAGGGCGATTCCTCACCCCCGAGCCATGCATCTTTTGTGGTGGGTGGATGGAGAGTTTTCAGTGACTGGGCAGAGATCAGACTGGCTCAGTGCCAGACAGACAGAGAGAGGGAGGGAGCAAATACTACCACTAATAAGCTCAGTTATAAAGATTATTTATACGGAACGTAACTGCAACGTGATTTACAACCTGAAATGTGATATTCTGATATGTTGTGTTAATGAAAGCCAGACAAACAAAACATCGAAATGTGATTACAGAGCACTGAAATGGATAAAGTTAGGTTAAAACTTTTTAGTGAGTTTTCTGTATAAATCGACCTGTGAAAGTT
This sequence comes from Plectropomus leopardus, assembly GCF_008729295.1. Lineage (NCBI taxonomy): Eukaryota > Metazoa > Chordata > Actinopteri > Perciformes > Serranidae > Plectropomus > Plectropomus leopardus. The sequence continues at coordinate 17,078,780 of NC_056485.1, read as the reverse complement.
GAACACCTTCAGAGGACCAGCTGCAACTCTGCAGCCTTGTCCCATCATGCAAAGCAGCAAACTTTGTCCCATACCTTTTTTCACTAAAATAAGCAGGTCTGTACAGGTTTTTAAACACAGGAAATTCTGCTAAAAATAGGCAGTAGATTTCTTTCCCATTGCCAGTGCGGTAGAAAATGTTACAGGTGTTTTTATGTCCTGTCCACCCTGCTGTCCATCCTTTTGTCCCTCTGTCCGTCCACTCAGCCACCTGTCCCATTTCCTGTAAATGTGATATCTCAAGAAAACCTTGAAGAAATTTCTTCAAATTTGGCACAAATGTCCACTTGGACTTGAAGATGAAATGATTAGATTTTGGGGGTAATAGTTCAAATGTCAAGGTCATTGTGATCTCATGAACTTGATATTTCAAAAGCGCCTTGAGATTTTTTTCACACTTGGGCCAAACATCCACGTCAACTCGAGGATGAACGAATTAGAATTCAAGGCCACTGTGACATGCCCACTTTGAGACTAACTGCCGATCGTATCGATCGACATGGACGTAAACTGCAACGAGTTTGTTGAGACTACATTCTTGTCTGACACAGAGTCCAAGGTGACTGACTCACTCAAAAAGGAGTGAAAATTAGCATGTCCAGCCAGGTGTCACGTTTTGATCACTGCCAATCGGAGGAGCTGATAAATATCCGTAACCACTGCAGAGACATTTGTCTCAGTAATAAATGATAATTATATCCTTTTCCATTAAAGACAAAAGCAACATGGTGAGTATTAATGTTCTCCAGACTCATCATGGCAACAACAAATGCAGTGTTGAAGAACTTATAATTCTATTTTTGTTTTGTCAATGGTGAACTATTATTGAAATATTCAGTGTGCTTACTTTGGGTTTCACCTCCACATAAAGTGGCAGATATCCAGGCTTAACTGCTCTGCTTGATTGTTATTATATAACTGATCACCTGGACATGTGTTTCTTGTCCTGTTGGACATGATGGCGTGTTTCCCGTCTCAGCTCTTACTTTGTGAGTACAATGTTATTATGACAGATAGAAGTGATGGTAAAAGCTATGATGAAAACCAGTAAACTCAAGTAATCCTTTAACAAGTGAAATGTTAGATGAAATGTGAGGGAAATAAAAACAACAGGAGCTTGAGCAATTGAAAGAAAATTTGGCATCTCACCAAAAATGCCTTTTTTTCTGCTGGTTTTAAAAGAGCCCAGTGTCTGAGCTGCCCTCAGGTGTTTTCGGACAGTCTTTCATGTCATTTGGTGTTTGAAGTTTTTGCTTTAGAGCAGATTGTATACATCAGTGTTAAAGTACAGGCAGCGTTGAAATCCATATTAGTCCCTCCCTCAACGCCACATGTTCTAGCCTTAGCTCACCCTGCCTCCCCTCATTAAACGACACATATAGGTCTGTAAAAAGCCTTAATTGATGACTACTGCTGCCGTGTTTGTAGGTCAGGGATGTTGTAAAGCAGACACGACTTGTGTTATAAACTGAGGCCACTCTGTGTGTAAAAAAAGAGACAGAGATGAAGGAGCGAGGAGGCAGAGAGGCTATAAACTGGGCCTAATAGGACCCTCCTCTGCAGGAGAGTTTGAAAAACAAGGAGCCGTGAAACAGCCAGTGGTGCGAGGCAGAACCTCACTGTGTCATTAACGCTCCTCCTCCGTCCATCTTTCTTTCCATCGCTCCGTCAATTTCTTTTTTATTGCCTTGCACTGCTCAGCCTCATCCCTGCTCCCCGCCTTCACAGCTTTCCCCTCTTCTCTCCATCTTTCCGAGCACCTCTCCAGCTACTGGACCGTGTCGCCAGGTGCCCCACACGAAAATGAGACTTTTACAGAGCAGGATAAAGCAGAGCAGAAACACCTCAAAGGGTAACCTGGACCCTATTTTTCCACGTTTTTGTGTCTAAGTGACTAATGCGAACAACAACTTTAAAATTAGTCCAGTATTGAGCGAGAACGCTGCACTGTAACTACTAAGGGCATGTTTTCCTTGTTTATTTGCTTTCACTATAAGTGCTTGTTTTTGCCACTGACAGGCTCAGGTTATTATTCTAAGTTTCTGACATTATGGAAAGGATCCCCACAGAGATAGACCTTTTTATTAATAAGTAAGATCCTTCTAGTTCAACCAGAAACAGCCCAGAAACCGCTCCCACGTACCAGACTCCATGTAAATATACAGTTATTTTATCCCGGTAAAACACACTTTATTCAAAGTCGATAGAAAGAAAACAAAATTCACAAAACCGACTTGGTTTGTCTTTCCGCTGTGGTGACAATAACCAACTCTAGAGTGGTTGAAATAAAAGATGTGAAAATATGCTGGCTCTATACACAATAAAATTGTAATAAAAACATAATTTTACTGTGCATAATTGCCCCATTTCAGCCTTTTAAATGACTGAGATTACCTTTTAAATTCATTCTGATCTGATTCCTATCTTAAAGACTTATTAGCGACATGGTAGAGACGCAACACAAACTCTTAGCACAGATATGCCAGCTGTTGTGTATTCCTGACTGTTTATATCTGTAGCTGAAAGCTCTTGGTAACCTTTTTTTTGGTAATAAATCAGTCTTCTGTGATCTGTGATATCCTTAAACACTGCAAAAAAAAGATATTCAGTTTAAGACAATACAAAATCATCAAGTAACTCACATTTAAGGGACTAAAATCATTGTTTTGTCTAGTTTTTTGCTACATTTATTAAACAGTTTTTCAAAATTGTTGCTTTCAGTTGTTACTATAACCAGAAATATTATGGATATTAGAATAGACCCTGATAATCCCCTGATTGTTTTTGTAAAACCAATTACTGTGGGTAATTTGCATTAATATTTGTAAGTCTGTGATAAAGTTTGTTTATTAGTTTTTCATTAAAGATAATCTATGATTCTTTATAAAAACAAATTTAATTGCAGGATAACATATGCAACACTGCATAAAGAATTTATAAACAAATAAAAATCAATAATGAATCCCTTGTGAACTGACACTCTTGCCAAAAATGATAAGCTTTTTTTAAGTCGTGATCTTGTGTTCCACCAACTTCACCCACTGATGACAAAGTGCAATCTGTTTGGAGGCAAAAAACGTCTCTGCTTTGACTCTTTGCACTTAAAATATTTTTACTTCTTTGTGCTTCCATCTCTCTCTCACACTTAATTTAAAGTGACAAATGTGCCCTTGGGAGTTTAAGGTGGAATGACTTTCTCCTTTAGCATGTTAAGTGCTTTTCTCGAGCTTCTTTTTCAAGGCCTTTGCCCTTCTTCAAATCCAACATGTTTGTCCCTTTCTGTGACCCTCATCCGTCTCTGGATATTTTCACCGACCCTCTTCAGTGCTCGTTCAGTGCCCGCCTACTTCCTTTCACTTTCTGATCTTCCCATTTGTGTGAGTGTGTGTGTGTCAGTGTGTGTGTGTGTGAGCTGTGGAGTGAAATCTCTTCAGTTTGGTGGGAGGTGGTGAAGAGGGACACACGCTACGTTAAAGGTCACAGGCTAAGGATGAAGGAAGTCAGCAGCTGCCAGCTTTCTGGAAGAGAAACATCTGTCTCTTTTTCTTTTTCTCTCGCTCTTTGACCAACCAATCAGCTCCTGTTCTGACACAACGGCTTCTTCAACTCTAGAAAGTTGTTGTGTGTCAGTCTAAATATTTTGTTCATGACTAAGTTTTTGTCTGCGTTGGTATGTGATGGCGTTTGGGCGTGGAGAGTTGGAAGGACAACAGAGGCAGAGAGACACCAAAGTGTTTTCAGTTTGTTTGTGACTCTCATTCAGAGCAGCATCTACTTTATGTGCACACAACACATAAACAAATATACATAAAGAAACACATCAGTGATGCATGGGTCAGGGTTTTTTAAAGCCGACCCGGCCTGTTATGAGAACCAATCCGCCACACCCAACCCGCAAACCGGAATAACCATCACCAATAACAATCTACTTGCTGTTTGCTATTTAGTATGTCATTTCCAGTAAAAATCACAATATGTTTTCTTTTTTGTAAGACATTTTGGGGTTTTTTTTGGCCTTTATTGGATAGGACAGAGAGTAAGTAGGGGAGAGAGGGGACGACATGCAGCAGAGGGCCAAGGCTGGAGTCGAACCTGCGACTGCTGTAGCAAGGACTCAGCCTCTGTAGAAGAGGCACCTACTCTATCCACTAAGCCACCGCCTCCCAAAAACATTTGTTTTCTGTTTTAAAAAATTACAAATGTAGGAAGACACCCTTCTTATAAGTGGTTACATCTTAAGTTTGGTCCCAAATGCACAGCTGATAACCTACATGGTTTGTTTACATGAACACAGCTGATAAATAGAGTGGTATGTTTACATGACGTAACAGATGAGCACGAATTCAGTGTGGACAGAGTCACTTGCTTGCTGTTAGGACACAGCACAAGGCCTACATATTTAAATATGTCAGAGTTCAACAGATTTTCGTGGTTAAAAATCGAATAACAGAAAGCCTAGTTCTGATGCACATACTGTGCATCATGCTGCACATACTGGATTGGCCTGTGTCTTGTCAGTGAGTCTGTTTAGCAAAAAACATCCCTGAACTCAGAATCCCAAAAGAAAACACCAATTCTGAGGCTACTGTGGGAGCGGTGGAGTGTGTGGTGGATTAGTGTGTGCATACGAGCATGTGTGTGCATGTGGTTTTTGCCCATGCATGCACTGTATGTGTGCATGTTGTCTAACCCTTCAAATCACATCAGGAAGTGTGAAAACACAAATTTGTAAAAACACAGTGACGTAACAATTAAAAAGGAAATGAAAGCAGGCCCTTTATGTTATGCTGTCCCAAGTGTACTGAGATCATACCACAGACTTTTATCACAACATTTCTCATCTGTAATCATGCACACCAAACCAGGGACCAACCTGTGTTTGTACAGTTGTTTAGCGGTTTGCCTCGCTCTCCCATTGAAACCCAGCGTTCCCGGAGTCTGTAATAAGCGAGCAGGACAGTGTCCCTGTCCTTGGGAATCCATAAGAGGTATCTAGCAATTGTGGTGAAGTCATTCTCCCTCGGGAATCGGATTGAATAATAAGCAGGCAAACATCGATGGAACAGCCACTGAACTTCCTCAGTTTCCTCTCCAAAGACTGCCTTGCATCACATCGCAGAAGTTTCACATTCTCCTGATCAGCGGAGGTCTGTTTCCCCCCCAGATGGAGGCTGTGTAGGTGGACAGCTGTGCAGCAGCCACATCCCACCCCCCCACCCTCATTTTTCCCTCCACACTCCAGCTGGAGAGCAGACCAGACTTCAGTGAAAGTCTGTCGATGTGATTTAGAGCATCCTGTCATTCCAGGGAGATGGGATTCCCAAACTTTTTTTGCTACAGGTGACCCATGCATTGAGGTTCGAAAATTCTTGTGACCCTTATCATCGCAAACACAGACACATCTTGGGTTCAGTCTTTGATTCTGTTACAGCAAAATGCATCTCCAAAAGGAGCAGAAACCAGGTGACAGCTGTCGGTAGGCTGGCTCTGTGATTTCTCTCAGTGGATTTTCAGTCTGAAACCTGCTGCTGAAAGCTTCCTGGTTCATAAGAGATAGCTGAAATAGTATTTTTTTTTTTTTTTTTTAGAGCTGGAAAGGTTCCAGTGTCATGCTTGGGGACACTTCAACAGGGAGGAATTTTCCTATTTAGAGTGCATCATGTTTGGCACTCCTTCACTATGTGTTTTGCCTGATATCAGCCAGAGCTGTGAACTTGTTACACTCTTTTTCCATCTTCAGTCTGACACTGATCCACTCTAAAGCCCTTTTCCCACTGCACAAAAAACTCCAAGGTCCAATGTTACAAGCGGCATTCAGTCCTGGGATAAATTACTCTGCAGTCTTCACAAGTATTTATCGGCTCCAGCTCTGGTAGGCTTTCATTGGCAGTGATGGAAATACAACTCACCAGGTCAACACACTAATTTTTTCCCCAACTCCAGCGCATTGTAATGACAGGCCACCAGAAATTACCGTCCATCTCCGCCCAAGCAGCGCTCGATCATTGTTCGAAGTTATTCTGCACTGTGTTTGAAAGAGAGACTTATTAAGCAAGACACACTCTTTTCACTGGCTTCCTTGCTGCTTTCTGTTGTTTTGCCATCAGTCCATGATGTAGAACATGAAAAAAACAGTAAAAAATTAGCTAGCTTCTTGAATTTGGGTAGGCATACAATTCCTCAGAAGAGGTGCTTGGTAGGAGAGGACCCTACCACCTATTGATTTTTTGTTTTTGGAATAGCCATGAGATTGGCCTTTTGGGATTTCAGGGTCCAAGCAGGGAAAATGAGGAGTGACAAGGGGTGATAGTCACTTGATGTACAGGAATTTGCCGTTGCCGTATGTCATTGGTGATGCTACACACACATGGTCACGTCTTGGTACAACAGGACCTCACAGACTCAACTTCACTCTTCTTCATGAGGTCATGAGTTTTGAAGCATGGGAAACTGCCATATGGAGCAATGTAAACGTAATTGTGAATGGTAGACAGATGCTAGTGCTTTCATGTTATGGTGGCTTGTCACTGAGGCAACCATAAGTGAATGGTGGGTGGAAGGGGGGGGTCCAGATGAATTCTGCGTGAGATGCATATAGTCTGCTGGCTCAGAATTAATGTCTATGCAGCTGAGCAACAGTTTCTTCATGTCTCTGTCAGGTCTTGGCGTGTACGTGTGTCTGTTTTTCTGGGCTAGACTATACATTTTAATTGTCCATTTCCATTGTCTATTTATGCACCTCAAGTGTGCAGGGAAGTCTCGGTTAGGAGTGGAAAGTGTCTTTGCATGTGAACATTGTTTTCTCAGTGAAATACCCTGGAATTTAAGGCCCAACTTAACAACATTTCTCGTGTGAGAGGGCCTTCGACCACAAGCGGCCCGGCCTCTGTCCAGATTTAGCAGCCCATTCGCAATAATGCTGGACTTCCACGGACTCTGTTGTTTGGCTTTGAAGACAACAGACAGACAGAATTGGGTCACGGCATCGTGATCATTATAGAACCACAAAGAAATATTTACCGTCTGCTTTGCACATAATTCCCATAATGTTAGCTACTCATTGTCTCAGCAACAGTTATTTTCCCCAAATCTAAAAGTTGTCTGTTGTTGGGTGTAGAAAGAAGAGTGCTTTAAATGGCAGATTGATGTAGGATAAGGTAATTGACTACCTGGTCATATGATTGGTTAAGTTCTTTGACTGACCATCATGCTCATTTTCAGATGTAGTTTGTATTTGGAGTTTTTACTAGACCATGCTTACATTATTTAATGGTCAAAACCCACTTTATTCTCCTCATGCTGTTTGTGCTGGAACACCTGTATTCACCTTTTGTCTGAAAAAGCTTTTTAGCGCCTGTCTCTTTGAGTCCCCCTCCTGAAAAAGCACAGCACAATGCTCTGATTGGTCAGTGCTTTCATGTCCTCCACATTTGGAGCTTTAAAATCAGGCAGAGACCAATTCTTTAAGTTTCTGTCTTTCTGAAGGCCATTCCAAGTTGGTGAAGAAAAGCACTTAAATTTAAGATAACACAAACATTTATACAACAAAACATAGTCCATAAGCCTGCATACCTAAGCTGTGCAGGGAGTGCAAGTTAAAATAGGAAAAACAATAAAACAACAGTGGTATGAAGTTGTTAAAAAAGGTGTCCAAAGACAACACATCTTTCTGCTAATTTGACCAGCTTACCCCCTTTTTGTGTTATAACCTTCACTTATCAGCTAGTCATAAGTGGCCTCTTCAAATGGACTTATGTATTAGGTTTACCTTGTGAAAAGATCAGTGTTTCCACACTATTAGCAGCCAAATAATACCTTTTCTACAAACATTTTTTATCTAAAAATATGCTGACATACAAGCAGCCATACTACTCATGAAATGGTCTAAAATTGGAAAAATTGTAGTTTGAATCTACTGTGTGATTAAAGAATAAGTCAACAAGATCTGACCAGATGTTAAATATTACTTGAAACCATGCTGACTTGCAAAATTTGCCGATTTTGTGGCTTAAGATTATTTTAAGTGGAATATACTGTATGTATAATCAAGTTTTTTTAAAGTCCATTCTCCCTGATATAAATTATAAGGGGTTTATGTTCAAGATAACATGTGGGGTTCAGTGTGTGTATGAGGACTGTATGAATAGGCATGTGTGTTTGCAAAGCATGTGTTTGTGGATTTCGTTGGACTAAGCAGAATATGTCCCTCTCAGATGAAACCTCTCTCTCTGTTTGTGATTGTGGCTGAGGAGGCAGATGTTCTCTCTCTCCCTCTGGATCTCCTTTCATCGTTTCCGTCCCAGTCTGTTTTTAGGCCTGGCTAATCGAACACAGCCTCCCCCCGGAGACTCGTGAGATTCTCGTGTGATAGTAACTTTGGCTCCCGGGCCGAACATGTCTGCCAGTTTAAATGACTTAGTTCATATTAGCAAAAAGGACTTTAACAGATGAACTGGCCTGTGCTCGAGGTTGTTGTTGTCTCTTCCTTTTTGACTCCCTGTTTAATCTTGAGAACATGTATTCTCACTTTTTATGTTTCGGATGCAAAAAACAACAAGTTGTTAACTCTTATTTTAGTGGAAGTTATTGGGCAATTTTACACAGATCTCATAATACTGTTGCAACAGAGACCCTTCATAATGCCGCTTGGGATGTCTGCGTTCTGAAAGCGATGTGCTAGGCGGAACATGAAACACGACGGCGCTGGCGACTTGTGTGACATGCAATATACACATCATCAGCACTTTCTAAACAATGACGATGGCAAAACATGTCAATAGCAATCATTTATCATCTCTGTTATATAACAGCTGCTCTCGTCCTCTGCTCCGAGGGTGCTGCCGGACCTCATTTGCTCCCTAATTTGCGGACATTCTCCGTAGCTGTTCCTCATCTTTGAGTTAGCTGCTAACTAGTGCCAGCTGCTTTTTGTTTTCTTTCTCAAATCTTTTTATGGATTTTAAACCATTGTTAGGACATTGAGCAAGGGCATGTCTGTAAATGGCAAAGTAAACCGGTCTCTGATTGACGTTCACGGCATACAACAAGAATATGAAATAAACCAGTTCTGTTAACTCATTCCCTAATGTCCCGTATACACATATCCCGCCCACCCTCATTCCACATCCTTCCCACTGGTTACAGAAACGCCAACTGTTTTTTAAATCTCACAAGATTGGGTCGAACACATAATTTGTTGTCAAAACATCACCACTGTCCCATTCTGCCAACTCAAACTTTTTACACAATCGTCGTTTTGACACACTTACGACTTAACCTGCCGGCTTACAGATGAAGAACTCTTTTCCCTCATTCTGAGATTTTCATAAAGAATGGCAAAAGAGCACGAAATTCCTGCCTTCAGCAGGCAGTTTAAAACAGATTACGATCTCTGCTCCCAACTTAAAGTCGAAACAACAAAACCCCCAGTTCTGTATTTGTGACAGGGTAGCTTTTATGCTGAGAGTTGAGATTGTGCTTATAATAGTTTTTGGAAAACAGTGGAGGTCTGTGGCACCGATGATTCATCACCCATTTATCAAACTTTGGCTTCTGCACACGGGCAAGGATCAATTCGCTATTGATTTCAGTCTTTTTCTGGGATTTGTTGACAAAAAGGACATTGCCAAGCGTATCCTTTTAAATGGAGGCAGAGCTGACGTCAGGTCGGTGGTTGAGGGAGTCAGAGGCGGCAGCCAGTTTGCAGAAATGATAAAAGAGAAATGCTTTGTTGGAAAATCAGACATCCACTTTGATAAGTCTGTTTATCTATTCTCCCTCCTCCTCTCAGAAATGATTATTTGGCCTGTTCACAACTTTCCTTATTAAAGTAATATTTCACTCTGAAGTTTAAGTTTTTTTTTGGTGATTTTTAATTATTTTTATTGGCTTTTTTGTTCATTTAAAATAAATAGAAAAAACATTCACAAATCCCATTCCTCATAGCAAAATCTCAGTAAAGAGGAAAACTTAAACAAATATGTATCAATTATAGACAAATAAATAAATAAATAATTATATTAATATGAAGAAGAATTTATAAATAAATACATTGCAATAATAACAAAATAACACAATAATAATAATAATTTCTTAAAAAAACAGCATTGCTTGGATATACAAACCTAAATAAGTTTTTAACACAAAATCTAGTAAATACAATTCGGTGACTAAATTAAAAAAATTAGGAATTTAGATAACAGTCTTAATCATATTTTCTTTACTAACCATGTACTCTAGCTGTACTACTATAAGTAAAAAGATAACTAAGAGTAATGACGATAGAATCCTATGTATCTAAACACTGGCCATCTACACAAGTTGCAAGATTTTTACTTCAAAAACCTTTTCCAGAAGGACGACGTTGCAAGAATCTGAAAGTTTGATGTTTTGATCCATCATTTAGCTTCGTTATTAGTTATTAGGATTCTCATGATTGCTCAAATATTGCTCTAACTTTAAACAAATAGCTTCTGATCATCGGCGCTGGCTCTTTCCGTTCTTTAGATCATTACTGCGTACAGTAGTTCTCATTGATTGACCAGCTGCTGTCCCTCCATATGCTTCCAGCAGTCGAGACACAGCAGGCTCTTTCTGTCTTTATGGTCATCTGGCCCGCTGACGGTCCACTTCCTCTCTAAATGAAGGGTACAGTGCAGCCGAGTTAACTCCGCAGCCATAAGGCGGTAACTAGACAGGACCCAAAACGAGACGATTGGCTGCCGGCGTAAACTCAGACCCCTAGCGCGGGTCCAAACACAATTAGTTTCTATAGTATGGGGTCTGACTTTTGGCTCGAGTTATGGAGCAATGATACATTTTAAAGGAAATTTACACGGATTTCTCCACATTTACCTTCCAGCTTTTCCTCTTTATTTCAGAATTCATGGTCGCTCGTTCTTTCATCATTTATTCCCTTCCTGTCCATCCTCCCCTCCCTCCGTCCCGTTTCCCGCAGCCAGAAGCCATGTCTGCTCCCTCTAAACTGTGTGTGTGGGTGTGTGTGTGTTTGTGCGACCATGCATCTTGTCTGTGTACATTTCTACCTGCCAGCACATGCAACCTGCCAGGAAACTGAAATGTTATATTTTTTTGCGATTACAGTGTTTTCCACTGTCGCGCTCCCTTCGCTCTATCCACTGTCGCGCTCCGGGTGAATTATTATTCACATTAAAAATAACTAGGTTTCCTGTAAACCTTAAAATGAAGCTGTAAAACAGATTCCTGAGGACTTGAACAGAGGGGAACACTTTTAGCTGTCGGTCCCGCTTATGCAAGATCCCTCCTCTGAGTTTAAAGGGACGCATGACGGAGACGTTGCTGCTGCTTTTGTTATCAAATGAAAACGGCAGGCCGACGCACTGTCTGCACCAGAAACAGCTTCCTCCATGTGTGTGTGTGTCGTGTGTTGTGTCGTATACCTCATGGCTGTCTTCTGCCTCTGTGTGTGTGTGTGTGTGTGTGTGTGTGTGTGTGTGTGTGTGTGTGTGTGTGTGTGTGTGTGTGTGTGTGTGTTTTTGATGTGGGTTATGGGGGTTGGGTGCATTTTAGAGCCAGCAGCCAGTGCTTGCTTTACAGTTGGTTAACATCTTCTGGCTGACCTGCTGCAGGGTTTCAGCTGAAAGAGAGGGGGGGGGGGGCGCTGGCATTGGTTCAGCAGTGGAAATTCACACCTGGCCTCTGGCTTAGCGGCCAGTAAATGAGTTGTGAAGAATATTAGTACTGTGGATTTTCTGTTGCGCCCATCGTACAAAACACCTTGTAATTAATACAGTTTACTTAAACTTAATGTCATAAACAGAAGACCTCTAAACTGATGCCAATAAAGACTAAAATATAAAGCCATATTATAATTTTTATGTACTGAATAGTCGCAAAGCTCATAACTAGTCTTGCTGCAAGGTCTTTAAGGAATCCCACGTGGATACTAGTTTTTCTGCATATTTTATTTATTCATGAAAAGTGTTTAAATGATGTGCGTGGGTGTGGGTTGAGAGAGTTTATGATTTTCTCATTTAAAGAGCACAACACCAAATTAAACCGTCTGCAAAGCTGTCTGAAACTCTCTCCGTAGCCTGTTTTGATTTGGAAACTGCTGTAGTCAATACTCTCGGTTTGTTTTTCCAACTGATGCAAACAACATTTGGATTTACTCGAGTATGACGTGAGTGACACTGCAGCGCCCAACTGTAATCTGTTAACAAACTCACTTTTTGTGATACATATGTAATACAATTCGGTCTAATTCTATGTAATTTTGTGGTTTAGCAGTTAAGCAATGGTTGCAGTCTGGAGTCATAAGACTTTTTTTTTGTTTGTCTCAGGCAAAATTTGTTCAATTTATTTAAAAGTATAACCCTGGTTTAACCTACACAAGACGATGTGTATTGGGTGGTATTCTTATTATACGTTGAAGGCCCATGTGGGGTGTATAGAATGACTATATTGCAAGTTCAAACTTTCAACTTTTTATTTTTTTTGTATTTATATGAACTTAAGAGCATTTCGTTTGTTTTTAGCCTACAGTGAATAAACCGCAATGTTTATCAATGCCACGGTAACAGCAAAAAAAAACATCTGCTACTTCAAAATAAAAGCACCAGTGGTTCTGATTGATTTATTTAATAACAAGACTTTATTTCAATTTATTGTAGCAGTATTATTATAACAGTATTTTAATTAACTTTTTTATACAGTTTTATTTTTAAAAACTTTATTATACAATAGTCACTACTGTATTTAACTTTATTGCAACTGTAGTTCATTTAATAATTTTGTGAAGTCTTGTTTCAGTCGGATTGCGAAAACAGCTGCTTACAGCACTTTCTTACCCAAAAACAGCTGACTGGCAGCGGATGAGAAATATAGTGCCAAAGGAAAAGGCTGCATGACAGCGAGGTAAAGCGGAGAAAACACTCTAAATATAGCGTCCACTCAGACTAATATTGATTTTTTTTACGTAGGCCTTTTTTAAAGTGGCAAAAATATGTTTTGATATCATCCCCTGTGGGGTGCGTGCCCTGTCTTTTACAAACTGGGAGTGCGGACTGCTACTGTATGTAATACACTAACTATACATAAGTATCTCATACAGCCCCCAAAAATCCTGAACTATCCCTTTAACAGCTATAGCTAACTCATCAACAGCAGCAGCTCAGCAGTAGCTTATTATACTGCCTCACATGGCTTTTTATCAAGTTTTTGTTAAAAAAAAAAAAAAACAGTTTTCAGCTTGTGACAAACTACAACACCAAACTAGAGACTGGAAAAGCCACCCTGGGCTCCAGGAAACCACAATGTGCGTTCCTAATTACCATCTGTCATCCCATACAAACATAAGTCATTTTTTAGTAATTCCTGAGACGTTTATCTAAACTTAAACTCAAAGACCGTGGACGTGATGTTGGTGTGAATCATTTGTAGCAGCAGACATCACAGATATGGAGGCTGTAATGCGTTTGTGCTGTTTGAGAAGCTTCCTTTAAAGTGGTTTGGATACACAGGAAAAAAAAAAAATTGCTTTGACTTTGGGGAACAACTGATAAAGGTTTTTCCCTGCGAAATGCGTCAGTAATCGCTGTGAATTATGGGAATTACCAGCACAGAAAATTGCTTGTGTGAAACAACCCGTATAATGGCTGATAAGAGCTTGTTGTCTCTGGTAATAACATAATTCAAATAAGCATAATCTGAATTTTGGAGCTAATTCAAAGGGGTTAATCTAAAAATATCAGACATATGAGATCACTGGGTATCAGTTAATTACATTACGTCACCGAAAATATTACAGTGAGTCACAGGTTTAATCAGTGAATCTGTCATTTATGAGCAATCCCATGTGAAAGTAACCTTTAAACCCCGATAAAAACCACGTGATGGATTCAGTCGTTTGTTTTCACTCCTCTGTGATGCACTGAGACGAAGCTGATTGATGGCGAACGAGAGGATGTTGGTTGACCTTCGTGTGACCTCTGCTGTTTCATCTTTACAGCATGTCCTCTGATCGGACTCAGGTGATGCTAATAGGAAACATGTTTTATTATGTCTGTGTGTCTGTCAGCGTGCGTGTGCAGGTGATCAAAAGGCTTTTTCTAATAGAGCCCATGTGTGCTGACATGCGGACCGTAACTGCTTTTAGATGCTCATAAACCTTTCTTTGATTGTTGCATTTCTTTGTAAAAAAAAGTAAAATGTTTGGTGCCATATGACAGTTTCCCCTGCTTGGAATAATTAAGAACTGGACTTGTCTTTTTTACCTAGCCAGATCATTGTGTCATTTCTGCCACATTTTCCGCCACAACATGTCCAGACATGAATATGATCAAAGTATCCTCATAAATCTGTTTTACAGTTTCAGTCACAAAGAATTTTTTTCTTAGCTCTTCTCGCATTAGCTAGACAGTTTTTCATTTCAGCCTAATTTTCTTTTATACATGTCCATCATCCAATCTTTCCATGCATCTGTCTCTTTGTGTATTTTTCTTTGTGTGTGACATTTTAACTGCAGTGTTTCTGCTCTCCTCTCCTCCTTCCAGCGTGTCCACCCGGCACCTATAAACCAGAGGGAACTCCGGGAGGCCTGAGCACTTGCCTGTCCTGCCCCGACTCGCAGCACACCTCCCAGCCAGGCAGCACCTCCATCAATGACTGCGCCTGCAAGCCGGGCTATCAGCCAATAGGCATGACCTGCCAAGGTGAGAGGAACTGATCTGTTAACTATAATCAACTACACTAGATTTAACCTGATGGCTCTTAATCCCGGATGCTTGTGTGCTCATGCAGAAAATAACTTTTGACACCTTTATAAAGTCAGTTTTATAAAGGCAGATGAGTGATTCAACTTGATGCCTGCTCATAAAAGCTTTTTTTATTTGTTACTTTGACTGTCATGCAAGGCTTTTTAACGACAAAATTTCCCCCCTACATTAAGAAAGTGATGTTGACCAAATAATGTTAGCAGACCACACAATGAAAAATACCATAAATTAAAGAGAAAGTTCACCCCAAAATGAATAATATGTATTTTTCCTTTAACCTGTAGTGCTTTTAATCAGTAATGAATGAAGTACCTGAAAGCCATACTTGAGTATAAGTACAGATATCTTACCAGAAAGTGACTTTGGTAGAAGTTTATTTGAATATTTCTGCAGCATTGGTCATAAAGTATCTGATTATTACTGTACTTAAGTATCACCGGTAGTATTATGGTATGAATTGTGATGCAGTAGTATTGAGAGTAAAACTATAAGTAAATGCTGTTAAAAAAACAAAACAAAAAAAAACAATTTGGAGAATTAGAAGCTATATTTGTTCATAACATACACTACCTAAATAACGAAGCATACATTACATGTGGAAGACAAACTGGGTCTTTTTTTTTTTTTTACAACTTAAAAGTTTTAAAGAACAGAATTTTGCACAATAAATCAATATTACGTACACTGAAAATCACTGTATTTTATTTCTCCATCTCCTGGTTGGCCTTCATTATAAGAGTATGTAAAATATGTTAATTCCACTACAGAGGAGACTTGATGATCACTAAAAGTAGGTAGGAAAAAAAGACGATATATTGATATTGGTACCAGTTATCGGTGAAATGATTAACATATCAGCATATTGCATATCATCAAAAAATAGAACATTGTGCATTCCTAAATTATTAGTGTTTGTGTATTTAACTGGCCCCTGGCCTCCTGGTATTTTGCTAAAGTGGCCCCCGGGAAAAGCAAGTTGAGTATCTATGCTTTAGCTCTTAATATCACCCAACAAATCAGTCAGTCAAGCTGGAAATGGTGTAATTTTCAGGCCACATGAGTTTGTTATGATCGGGCAAACTACGTAAAGCTTTTAACACATGAATAAACTCATTTCATAAAGTAAGAAAGGAAAGCATTTATGATCAATAAGGGGACTGGACAAGGATAATGTAAACTGTTAGGGTTGTAAATGTCATGATGCATGAAGACAAATCAGCTGGAACAGAAACACAGTATTCCACAGAAGTATGAGGTTTGTACTGCAGCACACTGAATCTGCTTCCAGAAATGTCAGTGGCCCTCCCTTTCCTTGAAGGGCGAGCCAGTGATTTCCACACCGCAGTTCATCTGAAAACAACAGTGTTCATTAATCATCAGTTTCGTGGACTGCGTTGTGCTTTCTCTTCCTCCCTCTGTGTAGATCGGGGAGGTGATGTTTGACAACCTGTAATTTTCTGCTTTCGCGCTTTCTTATCCTTTTTGTCAGCAACATCAACTTTCCACTGTCAGTGTTTCCCCCAGCACGCTTTCGGTGTGTGTGTGTGTGTTTGTTTTTGGATGTCTTTTTGTGTTAGCTACAATATGAAATTCAATATGATTCGCAAAAATATTCTCTCCTCTCCTCACAGTGGTGTATTGTCCAGCACTGACTCCTCCAGAAAACGGCTTCTTTGTTCAAAATGTATGTAACAACCATTTCGATGCGGCCTGTGGTGTGCGATGCCAGCCAGATTTTGACCTCCAGGGAACCAGCATCAGGCTGTGCCAGGCTGACGGCACCTGGTCAGGGACACCTGCCAGCTGCACAGGTGAGGAGGGGGCCGGTCTGATGTATTTTGATAAGATAGAAATGACTATCATTTACAATATCAAATAATGTGCCACTTATTTCTCAGTTAAACCTTTGAAACCTGCATCGACATCAGTTTCTTGCGTTACGTTCGGACGTCTTTCACAAGCTTTTAAATCTGAGCAATTGGTTTGATTCATTTTGAAAACAAGGCTAAAAAGGCAATGAGCAACTTGGCAAGCGATGTCCTGAAAATTGCAGGGAATTAGGAACTGAAAAGTAGTTAGAAAAAATAAAATGAAAATAAAAAACATGCAGGAGCTGCAAGACTTCATAAATGAGTGGAATATTTACTTGTGGAAATACAGCAGGCAGCCCTGCAGAAGCATCAACAGCACTGCCAAAGTGAACACCACAAGGGTGACACACTGCAGTTTTGCAAAGTTGCCATCACGCACTGCTCATGCAGCCAGTGTGTTCTTGTCTACCCCTGCAGCTTATTCAAAAATTACATTTTTGTCAGAGAAAGTACAGTACCTAAAACTGAATTCAGGTACAGGTACAGGTACGGGCATCGGCTCAAACGTGAACAGAACCAAACCCTGGTCTAAATAAGGTATAACGGCATTGTTATATACATTGTTCCAACTCCAGTTATAGCCAGATATTTCCTCCTAGTAAATATTACTCAAGTGACTTACTTTTTACATTGTGCATCTGATTTTACAGATGCACACTTTATATTATCTGCTATAATGCATACACTGTCTGACAACATAATGCTCCCGGCTACACAGTAATTACACTCACACAATGCAAGCTGAAACAATGCATGCTCGTCTGATTGATCCCAGCAGGTTCCTACACACACACACACACACACACGTCTCATATGAATCCTCATTAAACTACGAGACGTTCATCAAAGCCTCTCTGATGTCTGCAAAGCTTCATAAACATTTATGTCACAATTAATCGACACATGAACATAAAGGATATGAGCTGATCTGCTGCACAGACTACAAGCGAGAGTGAGAGAGAGTCTGTGTGTGGCGTCCTCGTGTAAAGATTTCTTGCCGTGTATTGAGATCATATGTGTTTAGACTGAGCATGGAATCAACATTTACTGGGAGGCTACTGCTCGCTGCCAGGCCAGATGTTGAGAGGAAGAAAGGTAGGAGACGAGAGCGAGAGTTCACGGAGGAGAGACTGAAAGGAAGAAAGGGTACGAGAAAAGAAAAGACAAGAGCGCGTGGGAGTTCAAGAGGGGAAAGACGGAAAGGAAGAGGGATTTTGAGAGGTCAAGAGATTAATGAGGAAAATGCCACTTTTGCCAAAAGACGGCAACAAGCGTGACTCACGGAAATACCAAGCCCCTGAATATTCAAGGGTGTGTGTTGGAGATTTATAGCAGTGGCTTTTGGGTATATATTTTCTGAGTGTGTGTGCATATGTCTGCTTGTATGTGTTACACTCAGTCTAGTTTTCGCCACATACTGTAGGACCTCCCAGCTAGTTAAGCCCTGAGGGAGGGGGTCTCCTCTGAACCCGCCTGTCTGTCTATGGGTGGTGGTGATGAGAAATAACACCCTACACACCCTCCTCTAGACCTCAGCATAACTCAGAGCAGGCAGACGTGAAGATTTTTTCTTTATTTCATGGGGACTTTTGGGTTAAATGATATGTCCCAAGTTGTAGATGACGATGATAACAGTGCTGTACGTTCCTGCAGCTGATTTAATGTTTTCTCCTTCTGTTGTGATTTACATACAGAACCTGTGTTTGTAAGTTACACTCCATATTAAGCATTCAAATACATTTCTAAATAATTTCATATTGGCGAAGATGGGACAAGTATATTTTTTCAATTTCAAATGTTTACTGCGACATTTTTATAGGCGTCGAAATTGGCTAACAAATCATAAAAATAAGTTTAAAATGTTTTTACATCCCTGTCTGCTGCTTTTAAATCACCTGCTCTCACTTTAAAACTTTTTAAGTTTTTTTACACTTTCTAGCAAACCAATTAGCTTCCTTCTCTGTCGCTGTTTCAATTATATTCAGCTAATTACTGGAGAGGCAGGATATGGATTTTTTTCAGTCGATAAAAAAAAAAAAAAAACAATGGTCACCTGTTTCACATGGCCGGTAGTCGGCTTGGGGTTGATGTAATATTTCATTCCTTCCATAAATAGTGACAATAATACAAAGCCAGACTGCTTTCACTGACTTAACAGGCTTTGTATTATTGTCACTATTTATGAGCTTTAATTTCATTATCAGAATACTACACAATAATATAAATTTTGTGTTATTGGATGGTAATTTGTCAGCCTGATCTACTGTATATTGTGCATCACTACTAATTACACTATAAGAAAACAAAAGGTAAAAACGAATAAACCAGATGAGATATGACATAGATCCAGTGAAATATTGCAATATATATATTTGTTTTTCTGTTTCTGTGGGGTTGGATTCTCAAGTTAATTTTTTTCAACCCACAGTTCGCTCCTGCCCGCCGCTCTCTCGGCCCCAACACGGCTTCCTGAGGTGCAACGATGGCGGCGCCTCCTTCAGGGCCGAGTGTCAGGTGGGCTGTGAGCGAGGCTACAGGCTAGACGGAGACTCCAGACTCAGCTGCCAGGCCAATTCGCAATGGAGTGGACCCCAACCTCGGTGTGTGGGTAAGCTTTCATCATCCCAAACCTCTTATCTTACCATGTGTGTTACCGTGTTATGACGGAGAAAACCTGGTTCGTGGTGTCATGAGGTGCTTTTTCTTTCACTCTCTACAACATCTGCCAACAGACCAGAACACTTTCATGAGCCGTGTGGTAATTTTTTTATTTGTATATTTGTCCTTGTGGTAATTCTCTTCCTGTCATGTCTGTAAAACTGTTGACCTCAAACTGCAAACAAGCTCAATTGCGACTTTATATTATGAATTTTTGATCAATTGAGGTCTAATATTTCTTTAAAAAATTCCTTTAGGAACACTACTGTGGATATTAAGTGGGCCCCATACTGCAGATGTAAACCCGTAAGCTAGAAACTTTGATACATTGAATGACCTCCACTGGGATCCAGTATCCATGTCTGACAGTACATCCATGCACATGTAGCAGCATGGAGTCTGCTCTGCATTTCTGCCACTCTGGATTTGATTTTGTTGTTATGTGTCGTGTTGTGAGTGACACAAAAGACAATTTGAAATCCTATTTGAGTGGCTGGACTGAAACAGTCTGTAGAAATCTGATTGGAATCACGTTTTAAACCACCTTTAAATGTGGTTATATCTACATTTGAATGTTTATGTGGCTTAAAATGTGGCTTGAATCTACATTTGAATCTTGTTTTTGCTGTCTAGACTTTTTAAATTCAATCTGCTTTTAATCCAAACAAGACTTTAGAAAGCTGAAGAGGAAATGAAGCAAAGTTGCATCTTCATTGAGACATACTGTAGCTGTTAATTTGCTTGTATAGTAAAGTGAGACATGACCTGTTTTGACCTATCAATCATTTTTACAATGCACTGTTTATTGTTTTTGGTGACAAATCCTTTAATAGCTTATTCATACCAGGTTTTTGTGATATACTGTATATACACAGCACATGTGGCCATTTTGGCATCATTGTCATAGAAATCTCCCAGGAGACGCTGGGTCACAGTTCAATCCCAGTTTAATTCACTTTACTTCTGTCCTCGTGGAGGGAATTCGTCTTTCTCAACCACCAGTTTATTTGTTTTCGTTTAGTTCTTCATCCAAAGTCTTGCGGTTCCCTCGTCTGTGGTGTTAAATTAGATTTCTTTATTTGGTTATTCAATTTGCATTATTTCCTATGATAAATCACTCGGCCCTGCGTTCACTCCAACACACACAATAGATCTCTGCAGCAGTACATCTTTCTTATATCCTGACTGCATTTAACTGTAAGATCATAATATTATCTGTTTAGCTTTTTCGCTGAGTGATTCCCGTCCAGCTGAAAAAGCACAAAGACAATTTATCAAATGAGCGACTCTGAAAAAACACACGATCTGGGTATTTCTATGTAAAAACATGTGGTTTTACACACATATGTAAACACACATGGGAACATACAGTCATACATGCACAGTGGTTTAACATATGGTGCATATTTGCAAAGAGAGGAAGATACATCTGCTTTCTCACAGCACAACTACACATGCACAAAGAGTTACCCACACACTTCAGAACTGATAGTTAAGTTAAAATAGTTGCACACACTCATGCCCGCCACAGAGAGCGCCCAGGTCAGGCTCACCAACACACAAAAAAGGGACAGTGTGAGAGTGTGTGGCCGCAAACCTCCGGCCCGCACTGACTCACTTCCAGCCAACCAGCTAGCTGTTCTATTTAAAAAAATTCCGGAAAGCTCTCTCCGTTTATCGATAACTACCACCTCTCCCCCCTCTGCTCTGACTGTTTGTTTGTCCGTCACCACTCGTGGACAAGATGTTCAGATCCTTTACTTAAGTAAAAGTACTAATACCACTGTGAAAATACTCTGTTACAAGTAAAAGTCCTGCATTGAAATGGTGCTTAAGTAAAAGTAAGTAAAAGCAAGAAAATTTACTTAAAGTATTAAAAGTAAAAGTACCCAATGCATATCTAAATAACTATGCTAAAAAAATATATATAAAAAAATCTCCAAAAGTAAAAAGGATAAACATTGAAAAAACACCCCAAAGCTCAAATTATTTAAAAAAAAGAGACAGAAAAAACATTTAAAAAAAACCCAAATTACAAACAAATATAACTCCCCTAAAACACAAAATCATTAAAGAAAATATAAAGAGACTTGTTTATTAAAATAGTTGGAAATACATTTTCTGTGAATCACCCGATTAATCAAATAATTGTTGCAGTTTGGTATCTTAATTTATAACAAAACATACTTTTTTATTTAAAAAATGTAAAATTAATTTGTGAAATAACTAAAGCAGATAAATGTAGTGAAGTAACAAGTACAATATTTCCTTCTAAAATGTTGTGGCATCAAAGTATAAAGTAACATGAAAAGTTGATACTCAAATAAAGTACAAGTACCTCAAATTCATACTTAAGTGCAGTACTTGAGTAAAAGTACTTAGTTCCACCACTGTCCGTCACAGACTCTCGTTACCTCTTTAACACAGCTAACAGGGCTCTGCGGGCATGCCGTCGCAGCTGAGCGGTTTGTTTTAGTGTTTGTTTGCACTGTGGTGAAACAGGATCGCCTCGGCTGCCCCGAGAGGATGCAGAGATATTTTCATCTGATTGAAATCTCCCGTGTTGAATCTCCCTCTCAGTGAGCTCTCCCTTTATAGCTCCTTCAGCTGAAGCCAGTGAAACAGGAGTTAGAGAGCGAGAGAGAATGAGATCTATCCATCATCAAGTGAAAGCCACACTGGCCTGCATCCCAAAAATGCATAAAAAGGCCTCCAGTGTAGGAGTCCTGTGGTTAGGGCTTTCTTAGGTTGATTTCCGACCAAATGTTTGTTGTTTTTGTGCCAGATTTTGATAGACAGCCTCTGAAAATAGCTTCATTGTTGGCATTTATGGTGGAGCTCGCTGAAAGTAAGATTTTATCGCGTTCAGGAAACACAGGAAATCATTATCTTGGAAGAGATTTATTTGCTTTTTCTGTTTTGTCTTTTCTGCTCACAAAGGCTGTATCTTCTAAAACTCAATAGATTCGTTTTTTTTCCTGCAGCAGGCCTAATTTAATCATTGCATAATAAATTGCAGTTCGGAACAGTGCTTTTGATCATTTTGACAATGAGTTTTGCTCTGCAGATGTTTTTCCAGGAAAAAATTAAACTGCATCAGATATTTATCTTTTTCTTCTTCCTCTCTCTTCTGCAGAGGTGCGCTGTCCTCCCATCACACCCCTGAAGAACATCCTGCTGTCGCCCCCTGCCTGCGGGAAGAGGGTGGCGTCGCCGGGCTCCGCCTGCCTCCTCACCTGTCGCCAAGGTTACACTCTCCAGGGAAACAGGAAAGCGGTGTGCATGGGCTCTGGGAACTGGACTGCTAATGTCTATAAAGCCGTCTGTAAAGGTAACGTACTCTGTCTGTGTGTGTGTGTGTGTGTGTGTGTGTTCATCTTTTCACTTGTTCAGTCTTGAGGTCAGAGGTCAGCTGTGACGGCTGTAAATTGGTTCTAGGGTGTAGAGATACATTGAGGTCAAAGGTCAAGACTTGGGCACGTGTAGGTCAGATACAGGAGTTTAGGTTCGGATTTCTCAACAGTTAGATTGGTAATTTATTTGGGGTATGTCTAAAACCTAGAACATAAAAACTATTTTTATCTTTAAAGCTTCATTCTGTGATTTTGCTGGTTTAAGTCAACTGGCCTGTTTATTTTGGAGAGGAAGAGACCTCTGCAGATAATTCTGCTCTCAGTAAAAACCTCCTGAAAAATGAAGGAATTATAACCAGGAGACGTTTCAGCTGGTTGCAATCTGCAGTCCTCACCACTAGATGCCAATAAATCCCCCAAATCTAACGAACTGAACCTTTAAAGTTCATCATAATGAAAAATGTGCATATACTTTCCTAAAGGTACACTATGCAGGATCATCCTTTTACACCAGTGTATAGACTCATACAAAAGTATTCCCTCTAAATTGTCATGTTTAACCCCCTAGAGGTGTTTCGCTGTGTATATTTACATCTTATTCATATTTGTAAAAGTGATATTGCGATTGTTTTGACAGATATTGTGATTTTATTGAGACTGATAATTATTTAATTTAATTATCACAAAAAGGAAAATTCATAAAAAATCTTTTTGGGTCTTTTGTAACAAACAAACATGTTCCCCTGCATCTGGAATATGAGGCATCTCTTTAGCACCACCATGCTTCATTTTTACTGGATATTGTGACAAATTTGACCTTTATCAAAAACTTGCAGCTCCTTCCAATTGTGCAGCCTCACTTGCCATTTGGCTGGTGGACGAAAAAGTAAATTTTGCATGTAACTATCAGCAAGGAAGCAAATAATCATACATCTGAAAATGTTGAACATTTCTTTCTGCAGTCTAAGCTTGACCCAATCAATGCAGTTCTCTTGCTGTGAAAAATTCAATAAATAAATGGAAAAAAACATCTTGATTGATAGTTATAGCCTCATTTGACTGTAGCTGTCAGCCAGGTTTCCCTCCGTAGGTAGTTTGTAAGTTCATTATAGCTCACTGACACCACAGTTAATTTTACAGGCTTATGCTGAAAGACACTTGTGGATTTATTCAAGTCAGAAAGAGAGGGTTTTTAAAGCAGAAAAGGAAAGCTACAGAATTTGTGGAGACAGAAAGATATAAAAAGAAAACAGCAGGAAACTTGGAGGGAGAACTTTTTTCCATTCTCTGTTCCCCCCCTCTCTGCATTTTCCTCCGCTTTGTGAATGGTGAGAATGGCGCTAACCCCGTTTTGAAGCAGGCCTCGGGTCACTAACTCAAACCATACCATGTCCGAGCTCTCACGTCTCTCCCCTCCGCTCCGACTGAGCTGGAGATCATTATAATCGGCTGCAGCCCTCCAGATGCCTTGCAGGTGAAACAGGTGGTGCGGAGCAGCTCTGCCCAGCCTCCCCTCCGCATGTCCTCAATCCCCTCATTTCCTCTCGGTGAAAGTTTGCTAATGAAGGAGCTGCTGTCGTTAAGGAGAGGAAGAGGTGCCATAAAGATGAAAACGAACGGAGAGGCAGAGCGAACAGGGAGGTGAGAGGGGAGGATGAGTCATCTGTAGGTGTTTTATAATGGGCCAGTGGAGAGAAGATGAGTTTTTTTCTGATCCCCTCAGGCACAAATGGGCTGAAGTAAAGGGCGAGATATTGAAAAGAAAATGAAGATGACACAGAAGAAAGATGGAGTGCTGCAATATAGATGCCACATTTTGAGGAGATCAAGAAAAAGAAAGTTATTACGGAGTTGAAAGTGCTCTTTGTGAGCTTCTGGCTCCCTTCGCCTCTCACTTCATGTCGATGACACCCGAAGTGAAATATCCCTCCCTTGTTATGAAGATGAATAGAGCCGATTGGAGCGGAGTGTGCTAGTGTTTAGCAGAGATGGATGCCTAAGTGGATGGGTCATCAGGTCCAGATGGGAGCAGCCCTCTTACACAACGCAACAGGCATGACCACTGTCGGATCAATGGGAGATTGAGCTCTTGGAGGCTTTACTGGTTTACTGCAGGCTTGAACTGATTTGAACTGAACTGTGCTGGTTTCTCATTGTTACAACATGCTGCATGAAGAGTGAGAAAGAGGACGATGCTATTTCATCCA
Organism: Plectropomus leopardus; assembly: GCF_008729295.1. Classification (NCBI taxonomy): domain Eukaryota; kingdom Metazoa; phylum Chordata; class Actinopteri; order Perciformes; family Serranidae; genus Plectropomus; species Plectropomus leopardus. Next base: position 17,053,896 of record NC_056485.1, on the reverse strand, counting down.
AGGGTCATGGTGGCTGGTGAGTTGCCACAAGCCAAATAGGTGGAGATAAAGGGATAGTTTGGATTTTTTTAAGAGGAGCTGTATCAGGTGCTTATCCATAGTCGGTGTGTTAGATACAGTAATGTCTGTCCGTGTGCCCCTAGTTTGAAGAAGCAGTCAGAAATACTAACACAGAAGCTTAGCAATGTACTGCTGTGGACAGAGGCAGCAGCAAAGCATTTAAGCCACCTAAAAAGTCAGTATCAGTTTAAGTGCACGCTATAGTGAGAATATTTTCACTGATTTTCCTTACTGTCAAGACAGCACTCTCCAATGGACAACTGAAGCACTTATATTGCTCTTTTCAACACCAGACTCTGTTAACAAAAACAGTAATTTTCCCTCACAAAACACTGAAGCTGCTGCTCTACTGCTGTCTAGATCAGTTAACTTGTTTAATTGTGTGAAATTTTGGTGTTTTAACCCTTTTAAACCTAGATCAACTTCAGCTTTCTTTGTGCTGTGCTGAGACAACTTTCACAAGCTATTTTGTTACCCTTTTAAACCTGAACAAATTGGTCTGATTTCTTTCAAAGACACGGGGGGGGAGGCAATGAGCAACTCAAAAAACAGTCCCACAGATTGCAAGAAATTAGTCAAAGGTGACAAGAAAATGGCCTTAAAAAAGGGGGAGTTAAAAAAAAGGGGGGGGGGGATGTTGATGGATGTGGATGTCCTGGCCTGCCGTGGTTATATATGGCTGTGAGGTTGGTTGGATGTACTGCCAAATTCTCAGAAACGACATAGCAGACAGTTCACAGGTAACAGCTTTGGTGGACATTTCTGACTTCAGCATGCCAATGGCACGTTCCCTTAAAACTTGTTACAACTGTGGCACTGTGTTGTTTAGAGTGGGTGTTTATTTTAATTTACCCAAGATGAAGCTGCTTTTTCCATGAACTGTTATGACAATGACATAAAGCGTGTCCTACGTCATTTCATTTGTGTTTCTATTGACCTCCGCTCTTTACCAGTGTGGCCTGATGTTTTTAATGGATGCAGTGGGATTAGGGACAGTTACATACAGTATATATGTGACATCAGTGGGATTTGGTCTTGTTGGAGCAATGACAGCGGCGCACTCTCTCTTTGATTCAGTAATGACCAATAATGAGCGTGTGACGTCTTGTGATTAAAGAGGTCAGATGACATCACACGTACACTTCCTCAGTGATAACAAGGAGCAGGCTGAGGTCAGTGCGTTCACGATGTGATGTGCTGAACATCTGCAATATTTGAGTCTTGCTGTATGTAATTTAATCAACTTGAATCAGATAAAGAATTTGCAGTCTCGTCCCTCGTCTGATTATCTCCCGTCTCAGTTAATGTATAGTTATTTTCCATCTCTGTCTCCTCAGATGCTGAACCACCGGGGATCCAGTGTCCTGCCAACATAGTTGCAGAGACAGATGAGCGTCGCGGCACCGCCAACGTTAGCTGGAACGTCCCGACTGCCACCGACAACTCTAGAGAAGAGGTTAGATACTTTACAATACAAAGTGTGCAGCAGGGATTTTCAACTTGCTTTGGTCGGGGACCATTTTTGCAAAATGACAGAGAGCCATGCGGTCATTTGCAACAAATCGTAGCTTGTTTGCAATACAGGCGAAGAAAACCGCAAGACTAAATTTTCTGCAGTTCTTCCTTCAGCTACGTCACAGTCAAATTAAATTATACAGTGCTGGATGCAGGAAGAACAGCAGATTTTGCCGCTGCAAACTTAGCTTTTTCATTCCGTTAAAGCATGCACCATTTCACTGATTTGACATCCACATAAAAGGGGGCAAAATTTCCTCTAAAAGATTTTCTGGTTGAAAACTTGGCAAATCGTAAAATTTCAGAAGCTTTCTTTGTAAATGAGTAAACAATTAATCAACTTTACCGGTTATCACTTCTCAGTCACCTGGGTGACTCAGGGATTTAGGCCAGTGGTTTGTTTGAGGCATCTGAAGGAGTCCAAAGATAAATCTGATGGGTCTATGATTAAAAGGGATGACAAGGGCAAAACATTTGCACTGAACACTTTTTTTTATGAAATTCAGGCTACGTTTACCTCTTTGGTTTCCTAAAAATCCCTCAAAAGGAAAAAATTAAGAAGGAAAACTCACTCTTGTTTCCACATTTTATTTTATTTTATTTGACCTTTATTTAACCATGAATAGTCCCATTGAGATTCAGAATCTCTTTTCCAACGAAGTCCTGGCCAGAGACAGACAAGAACAAGTCGACTAAAAACAGAACAGTAAAAGTTAAAAACTAACAGCTTAAAAATTCACACAAGCAACAGGCAACAAATTAGCGTATATTTGTTCAGAGACGATACATGTGCATCCAATGTCCTAAAGGTCCTTAATCCTGTTTTAAAGTCCCCCAGGCTGATAAAGGAGTCTGACACCAAGATGATGGAGCAAAAACTCTAAAAGCACTTTCACCAAAGACAGTGTGGCCTTGAGGAACGACATACATAAAAGCAATAACCTGTGACGAGGGATCATTAGCGCATACCGCTTCATTTAAGTGGGTTACAAGCCAAGGTGATCTGTCTAACACAGGAGCCCTCTGACACTGTACTGTATGTGACTCCGTTTTTACTGTCTGTCGCTCCGTCAGGTGGTGGTGCAGGTGAAGCCAGTGTACACTCCTCCCCAGCTGCTCCCCATTGGAAAGGAGACCATCACCTACACTGGGACCGACCGCTCGGGGAACCAGGCCAACTGCTCCTTCACAGTCACGGTCATCGGTGAGTTCATCCCTCTGATGACAGCATGGACCCAAACAATGTATGCAGCACATGGACTGCGGTTACGATTTATGTCACTAGAATAACTTGAGATTGAATACAAGATATTAACAGCAGACATCAAGACATCACATCTGACAAAGGCGAGGCATCTCCCTGATGTGACATTAGCTTTTTGGCTTTTTGTCTTTTGTTTTGTCTCCTTCTGGCTCGAGTACACACAGCTGGGCTGTTTTTGTATACAATATGTTTCAGATGATTGATGTAACATATGTTTGTCCATGGCAGCGCTGACAAATTCCAATTGAAGCGTTAAAATACAAGTCACATGTGGGTCTTGTACCAGTCTAAACCACAATATATACCTTGTGATCCACATCAAACATTGATTGAAAGGGAAGCATTTCGCATGCATAACATTTCTTACATTTCAGAAACCGATGACAATAAGCACCATGTGTTCAGTCTTTAAAGTCTTTGGCTTTAGTCCACAGCAGACGTGTATTTCAGAAGACGAGAGCGAACATCAGCCTAAGTGAAGGTGACAGATTGGAAATGCTGCGTAGAAAATAACTGAGCTGTGACACATGTAAGGGCAAGAAAATGTCTATTGGGACATTTTAATCAGTTGCAGAGTGAATGTGGTTTAAAAGTCACAGTTTTGCTTTCATACAATTAGTTGACACACTTGCATGGCACAACTTCAAGGGGTATTTTGGATTTTATTGTATCATAGGTAGTGTATTGCCTGCAGTAGATCGGGGTCGGCATGCCCTCAATTTGGAGAAGCAAGCTGGACATGGAAGCTAAGCAATGCACTGCTGTGAGTGGGAATGTATTTTAGTTTAAATACCTTTAATAATCCCCATTATTATTATATTAAGCTGGACATGGAAGCTAAGCAATGCACTGCTGTGAGTGGGAATGCATTTTAGCTTAAATACCTTTAATAATCACCATTATTATAAGTGAACACTATATTTAGAGTATTTTCACTGCTGAATCTTGCCGTCAGAGAGCATTTTTGACAGGGAACTGAAGTCATTATGTATCTTTTCAAAGTCACCAGGCTCTACTGACAAAAAAAGTAATTTCATAGAGCAGAACAAGGGAGCTGCCTAAATCCACTTTTTTTGGATTTTCCAGTTTGATCTGAACCAAAATTAGTGGTGTGACAAAATAGCAATGAAAAGAGGTGATCTCAGTCCAAAATTAAACTGAATGATGGTTCAGCTCTTCCCAGTTACAGGAAGGCTTTTGGGAAATGATAAGAGTGGTACAGTGCCACGTGCGATGTGAGAAGTAAAATTGTCAAATGTAAGTTATTGTATAGTGCCAGTTTTAGTTTGTCCATGAACAACTCGATATTACAAAATGAGCTGAATGGGAAGAGAAGGAGACAACTTTATAAAGTCAGGTGGAAAAACTAACAAAAACTCCGGGCCTTATTTCTCAGAGAGGATGAGAGAAAATTGGTACCAGCGAACTGGAGAGCCGGCCTACAAACCAATCAATGTCAAGCAAAGGCAGACGCAGCTCATGTAGGGGATGACAACAGGACATAAGTGTGTTATGTACATGTATAGTCCTTTATTTGCAGTGTGAAACCAAAACTAACTCAATCAGCGTATACAATATAAAAAAATGTGAACCTTGGCTCAGAACTTTAGACATGAAAGGCCCTTTAAGTAAACCAAGTGAATAAGTTGGCAGTAGACCAGCATCTCCTGAGTTCTAAAACGTATAATTGCCTCTTTTTCAACAGTGTTTGGTGGCTTTAAAGGGAGCACAGATATTGGCGTCAGTTCTCCAAGTACCTCAAATAACCCCACTTAAAATAATCCAAACTATTTTCTAAAAGTCAGCTCCAACTTTAGGACACTCACCTTTGTGAGGTTCAAACCAGCAGCCTCTCAATTACAGGACAGCCTCTCCTTCCACTTCCCTCTGTGCCGCAGCTTATTTCTGTCATTTGGTGTAAAACTGCGATTTAATTGAGTGAGGGAGTCCGTCCGCCCCCAGCAGGTGCCAAACAGGGTTACCGCAGAGAGCAAAAAACAGGGGCGACCGCTTGATAATCGCAGCAGTCAGGGGGAAAAACCTCAAGCATGGTAGTTGTGAACATTTCCATATGTTATTGTGGCGGTGGAACGTTATGGTATTTTATTAGAGACATGTGTTTAACCAGTGCCCTCTGACACTGACAGATCACAGAGCAGCACTCTGCTCCCAACTGGGCTCCTTCACTATTGTTGTAGTCTGTGCCAGTCTTGGGAGTAACAGTGTGTTTGTGTGCTTAAACGACTTTTTTGGTTTGACTTTGTTGGCATTTTGAATGTTAAGTACAGTGGTGGAAGAAGTATTCAGATCCTTCATTTAAGTAGAAGTACTAATACCTCACTGTAAAAATACTCTTTTACAAGTGGAAGTGAGAAAGTATATTAAGGAAAAACTGCTTAAAGTATTAAAAGTATCAAATGCAGAAAAATCTTTAACAAAACACACAAACAAACAAGCACATTGAAAAACTTAGATTAAAAATTAAAATGAAGAAAAAAACCACATGGACTGAAAAAAATATCCTAACAATTATAATTATTAGAAAATTTGAAAAAAGCAACAAATAAGTAAAAATTAATTTAAACAATCAAAATTTAACCCCACAATTTAAACTTTATTTTTTAAAAACTCCTCAAAATTACATTAAAAAACACCCTCAAGAATTTTCTTAAAAAAAATAGAAAAAGACTTTGTTTATCCGAACAGTTGGCAATTAATTGACGGATTGATTAATCAACTTATCATTGCAGCTGTACTTGTTTAAACTGGTCTTCTTATGTTTTTTATGCAAAAATCTAAAGCGTTCAGATAAATATAGTGAGATAAAAAGTACATTTCCCTACGAAATGTAGTGGAGTAATATTAAAGTAAAGTACAAGTACCTCAAATTCATACTTAAGTACAGTGCTTAAGTGAATGTACTTAGTTACATTCCACCACTGGTTAAATGACTGCTATCTTTTCATTACACCTACCATTAACCACCTTGTATCCCTCTCTAGATACGGAGCCCCCGGTGATTGACAGGTGCAGGTCGCCGCCCACAGTCCAGGCCACAGACACGGAGACGGCTGTCGTTTGGGAGGTGCCGCAGTTTTCCGACAACTCAGGTATGTCTGGTCGCCGTTCTCAGACGGCAGCTCCGGAGACGGTTTATTCTTTTGCTCCTCTGTTCCACTCGGCTCCACCCTCGTCCTCCGCTGATGATGGTTAAACAGGATCTTTTCCGTTGGGTGACTGGAAAAAGGGGATCAGTGGAGGGCTTATGTGTGTGTCTGTGTGTGTGATTAATGTCGAGAGACACTGGACATGTGGTCCAATGGTGAGAGGATGGATTGTAATTGTGCATGAATGCCTCATTTGTGTGTCTGTGTTTAAGAGATAGAGAGAGAATTGGACTTGCGGACAGATGAGGTTGTTACAGTGTCTGTTAATGTCATTAATGTTAAAACAGGCGGAGGCAGCAAAGGGAAGCAGGTGTTTTTGCTCTCTTTTGTGAGAATTTGCTCTATTTCCATCCATTTTTTTACACATTCATTTGTATAATTATGCGAGCACAGTACTTGACTCATACGGGAGTTAAATGTTTTTGAATTACTTGTCAAATCATATTTTTTTCTCAGAGTGAGTGTAAAACACAATAGAAATGGGTATTAAAGTTGACACTGCAGGACTGCACCCACAGGCAGTTTCCTTTTCACATCCAGTGGACATTCGCACAGTATTAAGCCTGAGCGGTATCTAATTTCTCAGACCTTCCTGGAAATTCACCAGGGTATACAGTATATGACAGTATAAGTGTGTGGTGCTAAGTGCGCAACTTACTTTCAGCTTTTTAGACTTGTAAATAAACAATAGAAACCCCCAAAATGTTAAGAAAAGTACCAGTCTACCAACAATTTCCCTAAATAAACAGAAAAACAACTGTACACCTTTTGAATTCAACTTTCTGACAAGGCGTAATTGCCTTGTTAACTTATAAAATACACTTCATTCAAACTTGACAGAAACAATATAAAACTCATCACCAGCTTCGGTTCTGTTGAAATAAATCCTTAATTCATCAAGTTTTAGGTAAAAAAAAACATGCTGTTACTCACCTTCAGTCTCTCTTTACTGTTGCTCGCCGCTGGCTATTTACAGTCCTGTAACTTCACCCTCCACCATTAGGTGTTGTGGTGTCTTTCAGTTCAGCTGCCTGTTTCACCAGTAGAGACTGGAGACTGAGCTCTGGTGGTGCGTGCTGTGCACTACTTACAATGAGTTTAATAAACAGAGGAGTGCCTGCGTTTCTGACATTATTGAAACAGTATTGTTTTTTTTTTTTAAATAGCAATTCTGTATTTGTAACAAATATAAGTCCTGCATTCAACATCACGTAACAGATAGTCTGTTTACTTGTGTTCTAGCTGTTTTTATAGTATGCTGGCAATATGTCTATTTCTGTAGTATAGTATCCCCCTTCTTGTAAATTACGACTTTATTCTCATAAAATTTCAACTTTTTTCTCATAAAATTCAGACTTTAGTCTCATAATATTATGAGTTTATTCTCATAAAATTACAACTTTTTTCTTGTAAAACCACAACTTCATTCTTGTATTAAGACTTTTTTTCACATGATATTATGACTATATTCAACCTAAATTTAACTTTTTTTTTCCTTTATCGTACATTATGCAGTGGTTTTCTTACAACTTTTTACTACTTTTTTGGGCCATTTCTTGTGAAGATGCTCATTGCCCTCCAGTGTTTTAGAAAGAAATCAATCCATTATGGTCAGGTTTCAAAGGGTTAATATGCAACCTGTTAGTCTTTTTTTTTTTTTCAGCCTCAGCTGCCCCGCTGTGTTTAAGATATGATGCTCAGCAATTTTAGACCCATACTGCTATAAAAGAGCGCATCAAGACTTCTCTGCCAAATAGACTAAATATCATAGAGCCGGCTGACTTTCTCCTGGCGCTCTCGCTGTACCCAAACAGCCGTGGTGGTGACAGACAACAAACCAGACTCCTCCAGGGTTCCAGCCCGCAGTCAGGCCCATGTAATTCACTGGCTCTGGCTGCACACATGAATAACAGAGCTCAGATATGTGTTTGTGTGGCATGGATGCAAACACAGGCCTCAAAGTTCTCACTTAAAGGAGACCCAGCTTGCTCGTTCCCCACCTGTCCGCAGAGGTGCACCCCCCCATCAAACACACTCTCATCTCACACACACACACACACATACACATACACACACACACTGTAATAACAGGCTGCTGCGGCTGCTTCGGGCCGCACAACGTCAGCCCAGCGCTGCTTCGACGTCAATGTTTTGTTTTTCCAGGCCCACACCCTGATGCCAGTGCTATATATAGCTGTAGACACACATAAACACACACACGCAGGCTATATATATATAAGGGGAGACACCAGACTCCAGCAGGCCAGACGTGTGTCAGCCCTGCTCCAATGACTTTGCTAATGGAGTTGAAACAAAAGGTCAATCACTCAGTTTTCCCACCTTCGCCTTTTGTTTGGACCTCATCCGTGCCTCTCACACTTTCAGTGCAGATGTTTTTTTGTTCACAGTCCATGTGTCAGTATTTTACACACACACTCATACACTCCGCTCATCACCGCCGTCTCTCCCAAGGCTCTATGCATCACTTTCTTCACATTTTTTTTAAGTTAACCAGACTATTGCTTTTTTCCATCTCAAGTCTCAGGAGCTGGATTTTTTTCTGCTGCGTGTGATGCCCAGACGCACCATTCCTGTGTCAACATATCATTGTTTAACATAACTTCTATGGTTTACTAAGAGTGACTCATTTAATCCTGGAGAATAGAGTCAGGTCAAGACTGCCCTCTGCAGGATGACTGGAGTATCAAAAATAATGTTTTTCCAAAAAATGTGCACTGTTTTCAGTCACTCACAATTCATGTTGGAAATAATTTGAATGTTTCTGATTATTTTAGGACTGTCTTTGTATCAAGCTGAAATAGCTCATTTGGGATGGCATTAGACTGAAGGTCTAAAGATCTCTGATTTCATCATGGATTTTGGCAATGATTTGTGGTTTTTGGGAACTTCATAAGAGGTGCAAGTTCTTCTCGTGGGCATTTTTATCATATACTGAGCAATGTATATTTAACATTATTATGACATTGTTTAACTGTCACAAAGCAAATGTGTTTAAATGAACTGTATGTCTATAACCAGACTTTTCGGATGTGTGTGTCTCTCTCAGGTGGTCGTCTCACAGTGACCAGTAGTCACACTCCAGGCTCCATGTTTCCTGTAGGAGAGACCCTGGTCCAATACACAGCGACTGACGCGGCAGGAAACAGCCGCACCTGCAACCTCACCATCACTGTGCACGGTACGAAACTGCCAGACAGCAACGTGACTTTTAAATAGCTTTTGTTGAGCCTTGTACTGTTTTTTTGTTTATTATGTGTAAATACTTTTCACTTTTTCTTCTTATTCATAGATTTATTCTGTCAGTTTAAACTATATCCTCTATTTACTGTTTACCTCTGCAGTTTATTCTGTTTGTTTTGCTTTTAGTTTTGTTTTAGTAGGCATGTTCTTTTTTTAAGCATCTGCTAAAAAGAAAAAAATGTAATTTCTATAGGATATAACTATTCTAAAGAAGTAAAAATAAAGCACATAACTCAATCAAAACCCGAGACTATACACTGATGCATGATACTTTGTACATTGTAAAATTATAAAAGTATCTAAAAATGTATTTTTAAGTGTGAAATTGTGCAGTGGTGTATTCATGGTGGTATTATAAAATATTATGCTGCATCATGGCGGTAACATTCACTATGTGTGTGCCCAGGGACGACCTGCGACCAGCCGTACGTCCCAGTGAACGGAGAGTTCATCTGCACTGAAGAAGAGGAGGGCGTTAACTGTACTCTTCACTGTAAAGAAGGCTACAGCTTCACTCAGGATGCAGTGCACAGCTACTTCTGCGCCTACAACGGTGTGTGGGAGCCGCCCTACTCTTCAGACAGGCCCGACTGCTCAGGTAAGAGCCAACCACGTATTCTGTTACTTCCTTTTTAAATATTTACTGTCTACCCTGCACTTGTGCTTACAATGTGTACCTAAGTACGTCTAATTACTGCAGTGTATATACTTGCATTTGCAAAGAATACTAGGATTAAGGTTATCCAGTTTCTTGGTCACTGCAGTATAACATTTGGCAGTTATTATACCATGTACATTTTTTTAAATGCTAGGGGATACAATTCTCTCATTTTATTTTATTTTTTTCAAAAGGGAGACTTTTACAACTATTTCCATAAAAAATACTTTTACTTTTTTTTTCATCACCAGAATTTTTTTCCTACTTGTACCTCATAGCATCTGTATTTTTAACTCTCTTATTGCATGGCTTTTATAAAAAAAACAAAACAAATGGAGAGACAGTAGTGCTTCACACATTCAAGACCGGACTGATGCACTGTCGAAAACAGCTAAACTTTAAAGAATAATTTATCTGAATATAGGCTCAGAAGATGGGTCTAAATCAATATGGTCACCCTTCTTAGCATGTACGAAAGAACAGACAGAATAGTAACCACATTAACACAATTTCTGTGGATAATTTCAATACTTAATCATTTTTTTCCTGTTAGGCTGTTTTTTTTTGTTTTGTTTGTTTGTAGGTGCAGTGTTGTTATTTTTGCTTTTGTTGTTTTTCTTTGTTTCTCGCTGGTTTGTTTGCTGGCTTTTTGAAATTGCTTGATGGGATCGTTGCATACGGTGCAAACTATTGTTGTGCTGTCTGATTTCTACTTGTTTTTTGTAAATAACAATAAAACTGAGAACTTGGTTGAAAAAATGACCAAACACGCATGTGTAGCAAATTGAAATAAAGCCCTTTTTTTGTATAAAACTCTTTCCGCAGTGAACCGAGTAGCAAACAACGGAATCAAACCCTTTGAGATGCTGTTTAAAGCGTCTCGCTGTGACGATGTGGACCTCGTCAAATCCTTTACTGGGGAGTTCAACACCAAACTGGGAGGCATGGTGAGAATATATGCACACACATATACACACTTGTTCACTGTAAATGAATTCTCAAACACATTATTTTTTATCCACAGCTCCCCAACATCTGTAGCAGCAGTGATGTCACCTGCAAGCTGGAGGTGATGCCGCAGGGTCACTGTCTCGAGTACAACTACGACTACGAGAACGGATTTTCCATCGGTAGGATTTACACGCACAACGTACACCCTCACTAAACATCCCACATATATTTTGATAGCTTGTTATTCTTTTGTCCCCGTGTCTGATATTTTTCAGCACCAGGGGGTTGGAGCAACAGCTGGGGTCCTCAGGGCGCCCAGGACTACGCCTACTTTGAGTCGGGCTTTGCCACGGGCAGCCGTCAGCTCGCCAGGCCTCAGCAGGACAGCAGCATGCAACGCCAACCCCGCTCCAAGAGGCACCGAAAAATAACCGGACCCACAAGAGACCAAAAGATCCAGATCTACTTCAACATCACGGGTATGTTAACCCTTTAACACCTGGAGAGACATCAGTTATCCCGTTTAAATATCTGAAACCTGAGAAAGTTTGGTGTGATTTCTTTCGAAAACATGAGGAAGAAACATAATGAGCAACTAGGTGAAATCTTCCAGAACACTGCATTTATATTCCTTATAATTATATATTAAATGTTATGTTACAGACAAAAAATAAATGTATTTTTTTTATCATTTTCTTAAGGTCACATCAATTTTTTATTTGCTTTTTTTGTCTTCTTTTTTTTGCTTATTTACAGGTAATTAACTTGTAACTTAATAATTTTTGGGCCATTTCTTGTTAAGTTGCTTCTCTCCAAACCAATGTGCTCAGGTTTCAGAGGGGTAAATATGATTTGTTGTGAGTTTATTGACCTTTGCAGCGCTGGGAATATATGTATATGTCATCGTCCACCATATTTTTATTTTACATCTGTGTTTTTTATATTTAATACCATCAGTTGTTCGTTACCAGTCATTTAAACTTTGTCCATTCTCCCAGCAAGCATCCCTCTGCCTCTGTCGAGGAACGACTCAATAGAGGTGGCCAATCAGAAGAGACTGCTGCGCACCTTGGAGCAGCTGACCAATCGCCTGAAGCGAACGCTGGCCAAGCAGCCGCTGTCCAGTTTCCACGTGTCCTCGGAGATGATTTTAGCCGATCCCAAATCTCTGGAGAGCAAAAAGCCATCTCTGTTCTGCAGGCCGGGCTCGGTGCTCAAAGGCAGGATGTGCGGTGAGTCTAACCACATTTTGTGGAATAGGACTTCTTTACCTTTTTACATATATGAAATTTATGAAAAATGTGGGATTTTAAGAAATTCTGTTAAAAGGTTTTTCAGTAAATCGCTGTTTGTATGATGTGTTGCAGTCCAATGTCCTGTGGGAACGTACTTCTCTCTGGAATATCACGAATGTGAGAGCTGCTGGCTGGGCTCGTACCAGGACCAGGAGGGTCAGCTGGAGTGCAAGTCCTGCCCTGAGGGAACGTCCACGGCCTACCTGCACTCCCGCAGCGTCGCTGAGTGCAAGGGTAAGATGAGTTCACATAGTGGACTTCAGCTTTACAGAGGGACAAACAGCATACACGGGCAATTTTAGTAATAAAAATGCACACGAATGGCCTCTTACTGTTCTAATCTTACTCTTTCTGTGACTTGTACAGCGGCATATTTAGGCCATTGTAGGCGACAAAAGCAAGAACAATTACTGAACCTCGGGAGGGGGGGATTTTTTAAAGAAAAATAATACAATTTTAAATAAAAAAAAAAATAAATGGGTAATTTTACAAGAAAAAATTGGATATTAGGCCTCCTTGGCGAAAAACTTTTATTTGACTGTCCCTCTACCACAACAACTTATTACCCACATGGACTTTTAAATTAAAAATAAATAAATAAAAATTAAATTTTCAAGGAAATTCTGATTTTTTTCTTGGAATATTACCCCCACACACACACCTGGCTCAGCATTTTTTTTATACCTACATTGGCACTAATATGCTGTTGTAAATGACATTACAAGGCAGAATAAACAATAAGAAATAATTCACAAATAGTGCTTAATTTTCAAATATCCTGTTTTTTGATGTTCTTTCTGTGTCTGAATATTGATGATGTGGTGATTTGCCTGTGTTTGCAGGGCAGTGTAAGCCTGGTAGTCACTCTCTGAATGGCTTGGAGATCTGCGAGTCATGCCCGCTGGGACACTTCCAGCCTAGCTTTGGCGCCAGGGAGTGTCTCGTCTGTCCGGACGAGACCTCGACCGTCACCAGAGGAGCAGTGGATGAGACGGAGTGTGGAGGTGATACAGTCTGACAGTGTGGAGTGCACTCCCTCATTGTCCTATCAACTTGCCTGTTTTAACTTTGAAAACCCTTAATCATTCTGGTGTTACTCTAAATGCTGCTAGGTAACAAAAACAAATACAAATCCAGCCTGTAAGCAAAAATGTGTCTGTTAGTATTTCCCATTCATGTGCAATTATGTCAGGAATACAACTTGGAAATTTCGTATGATTGCCCTTAAAAGTTGGAATTTAAACCTGGAAACTGCGAAAATATTTGCTACCTGAGTTTCCTATTTAAAATACAAAAATAACATAAACCTTTAGACTTGGAGCTCCCAGATTTTGCACTTTTCAGCCAGCAAATGATACTTTTTAATCATTTTTTGGGGTGATTCTGCTTCATTATATTCCTTTATTTCTTTGTGCCTTTTTCTGACGCTCTGGTCCTCTGTGGTCTCTACCCCTGCAGTCCCGTGTTCGGCAGGCCATTTCTCTCGTACTGGTCTGGTTCCCTGTTACCCGTGTCCCAGAGATTACTACCAGCCTGCACATGGACGCTCCTACTGCCTCTCCTGTCCCTTCTATGGAACCACCACCGTTACCGGGGCAACCACCATACAGCACTGCTCCAGTAAGTGACAAATAAAATCGCTGATCGTTACTGTTGTTCCCAAAAAATATATTGTGTAAATTCAGACAAAAAAACAACGAAATTGAAATTGCAGATGATTTTTTATCCTCTTTGGTGCTTTTCTACACCACTATTAAGGTCTCACTGATGGTGTCAGGACTGCTCTTTGGAGATCCAGCATGTTTAATTACGCATTCAATTGACCCAGCTGCACAAATAATAATCCAAATAATCCAGTCTTCAGTTTAGCCATAATTTAAACTGCAGGATATCCGGGACCAACCCACATTTATATTACAACCTAACTAGTAAAGGAAGAGAGAAGCATCCTGAAACAAGATGTTTTTGGTGAATTTAAGTTTTGAAGTGAATTTAGTATTATTGTTATAAATAAAATGTGACAGAAATTATAATGGAAAAAGGGCTTGTGGGTGCTGTTTAACTCAAAGAAAGAAATATAGCCAAAAATAAGAGTGATCCGGACCAAATAACCCAAAATACAGGTGTGAAAACAACCTTACATACCTCAAATTGAACTGACTTTCTCCAGATTTTGCAATGATAAATAAAGATCCTGCATAAAGTATTCACCCCCTCGGAAAATTTCCATTTTTTAATTGTTTTTACAAAATTGAAAAAAAGCGTATTTATTTGTTTATTTATTTATTTATTGACACCAATCAACAGACAAATGTCCTTTTAATACCAAGTGAACACAGATCTCTACAAAGTGATCTAAATTAGTGACAGATATAACACATGAAATACTTGCCACAAATTATCCATCAAATTGAGATGTGGACCGATAAAAGGCAGTGACTGTGTTGTATTTCCTGTTGTGTTGCATTGTCATAGAAAGGACTCCTCTCTTAGTTTTGTAATGTAATTTTAAACTAAAATCATATTTTGTTCCACCTTGGCCCTATTTTTTAATACAGCAGAGTTAAGCAGATGTTCACACATCAGACTTTTAATTTAACACCATTGTTGTGTTGAGTTGGCGAATAAAATGACTTAGATTTCTACGGGACGTGTCGAGTGAAGTCAGCAGAGTGGAGCCGTTCAGCGTTGGCCGCTCTGTGCGACAGCTTTTCTACAGTTTCTAAACTCGCTCCAGTTGTGTGGCGTCTGATGTGTGTTGTGACAGCTCAATCCAATTGGAAAAGGAATTACTGCACGAGATCAGGGGGGAAATGGAAATAATATGACTTTTATTGCTCCGCTGCAGAATGGAAATGAGTAACCCTGCATGCCTGCAGTGTGGGAACGAACAGTGGTCAGGACGCGCTGCCAGTTTTCAATAAGAATACACGCTTTTGTTCCGACAGATCACAACCGTCTGTGAGTCTGGTAGCGAGGGGAAAGATCCTTGCTGTGTTTTTCCGACTCGTCTGTGCTTACATTGCCCGTATTTTCTCTGGGTGTCATTGTCAGGTTTTGGCTCCAGTTTTCTTCCCAAAGAGGAGAGTGTGACGGCGGCTCCAGAGGTGGAGGTCGTTGAGGACTACCAAGCCAGCAGTCAGGTTCGCCTTTATCTTGACTAAACTTGCAAATATCTGACATGGCTTAACATTAACATTTTACCACCATTATAGGTCTTAAATGTCCAAAATCCTCAAAAATAATCAGAGAAAAAAAATGTTTCGGGATTGAAGCTGTAAATTTACAAATATAAAGTTTAATTTATTAGGTCATAATAGTCAACAGGGTAGAGGGGGTTCTCCTAAATTTACAACTTTAATTTCAGAAACCTCAAAATTTTCTTTTTCGAACATTTGTGGTTTATTTATTTATTCATTGAAAATTGTACTTTTTTATCCCGCAGCTCCACATTAATTCATTTACACATAGAATGGCCGTAATACACCACAGTAGATAATAATAAAAGATAGCGGTAACTTTTATTACCAACGATTACTCCTTTTTTTTTATTACAGAAAAAAATTCTAATTAATGTAGATAAATTACATTGATATTACATAATGTTACTTTTTTTTTTTAAACCTTTTTATTTAGTTGAGTGTTGAAAACTTCTGTTAAAAATTGTAATTAATTGAACTGAACTCAATCATATATTGAATATCAAATTTTATACAAGACAAATTTGCTTTTTTTTGTTTTCTTCATTTTTTGCCTTAACTGTTTTCTAATGAAATCAGTGATGTCAACGTCACCAGGATCAAAAACGTGTTGGTCAAAGATGTGACAGTACAAACTGTGAAGTAAATATTTACATTAAAACTCTTGCTGTGTTTTCATTAAAGGTTTAACTGTGTGTGTGACACGTTGATCTGTCCCCGCAGGTTTTCCACGAGTGCTTCCTGAATCCCTGTCAGAATAAGGGCACGTGTGAGGAGGTCGGGGCGGGATACGTCTGCACCTGCATGCCTGGGTTCACAGGTAAAGCTCCGGTCTGAGATTCAGCTGGTGTCGTGTTTATGTATTAACAACTTTAATGAAAGGAGGAGAACTTTGGAGCGTTCAACAGTATGAACAGGATTAGAAACAGTGGTTTGTCGGGATGTAACAGAACACAGAAGTCATGGTTTGGTGTGAGTTTGGTACAGCAAAAAAATAAATAAATAGTGTCAAAGAAAATCATAACCATGATACTGAGGACTCAGCAAATTTTACCCAGTGATAACCTCCATTATTTGATTTTATTTGATTTCGAAGATGTAAAAAAGAAAAGAGAAATTATTATAAAAATAAGCAAACAGGCAAAAAAAAAATATGTATAATTATTTATAATTAAAACCATCAAGTAAAAGAAATGGTCAAACACGTGACAACTTGGTTTTTAATCTCATCCCTCCTCCATAAATCACCAAATTGTAATTTTAACCAGCTTCCTTATTATTTTAAAGCTATACTCTAATTAATTGAATATATATGCATATGACCACAACCAAATATCTAAAAATAATCATTATTAAGTACAGAAAAAAATAAATTTTTAATAATAATATAATATAAATGAAAATACAAATATATAAATATTAATATAAATAATATTAAAACCAAAAAAAATAAAGAGTAACCCTGTAAACAACAACAGGACACAACTAACTATATATCTGAACTGTAGAACTTGTTCTTCTAAGATTTGGTTTGACATTATGAACATCAATGGACCGCGACCCCCTTACTGTAACATTTCGGGGTGAATACACAACCATTATAGCCGCAGTTTGTATGTTTTGTTTCCTATCATTGCCGTGTTAATGATATCTAGCTGCAACTCTCTTTTGTGTGTTAATATTTGTGACAACGGACATCAGTCTGTGTTGTACACGACTGCTATGATGTTTGATACAGCCTCCAATATTTCTCTCCCAGGTGCAAAGTGTGAGATTGACATCGACGAGTGCGACTCCACTCCGTGCCAGAACGGAGCCCTGTGTAAGGACGGTATGGGAGACTTTGAGTGTCAGTGCAAGCCGGGATTTTTAGGTAAGGGACCATTAAGGACATAGGAGTTTTAAATTACACAGTTTATGTACTTGTCAAAACAATGTCATTTGACTTCTTAAATAATCTAAATGCAGACTTTTTTTTGCCTCAATCAGCAAATTATGATCTATTCATGTGCAAAGACCTCCTGTCATTTTAACTTCTATACATTTGATGCCCCTAATCACATATTGTATATATTGTATCTTTGCTCTCTGTCTTTGGCTCTGAATTCTTCCCCCGTCTGTCTCAGGCTCTCTGTGTGAGGCGGAGGTGAACGAGTGTGTCTCCTTCCCCTGTCTGAATGAAGGTGTGTGTGTGGACGAGGTCAACAAGTTCACCTGCAGTTGTGCCAGCGGCTTCACAGGTTAGATTACAGCACACTTACATTTCCATTCTAGGCATTCTTGATTTGACAGTTAATTTCTCATGAGACAGTTAAACTTTTTGCATAACATCAGATAATTTTTCATGAGGATTATTGACCTGCAGAACTTGCTCACTCTGTACAATATGAACAGTTGCTGTATAGACTGTACAGAAAGTACGTGCTATATAAAGAGTTGAATATTTATAATGGGGTGGTTTTCCTTCCTGCAGGATCTCGTTGTGAGCTGGAAATAAACGAGTGTCTCTCCAACCCCTGTCTCAACGGTGCTGTGTGTGTTGACCTGACGGGCGGCTACACTTGTAATTGTGCCGCTGGCTTCTCGGGGGATCGCTGCGAGGTCAACGTGGATGACTGTTACAGCGCCCCCTGTCTGAATGGAGGCTCGTGTCTCGATGCTGTCAACAATTTCAGGTAATAAAGGTTTTAAAGGGACAAAGCAGCAATTTGCATTTGTACATTTGTCCTTTTTACATGCACTATGATTTAATGTTAGTCCACTACAGATTACAGGTTTTTGAACATGATCTGCATCCTAAACTGAATTATTTTATAGAGAAGTACTGATTTCGGATGCACCTGCATCCTGATTTATGTGCATTATTTAAAATATTACTTTTCAGGATGCAACGCGGTTAGAGAAAATTTGTAAATAAATCAGTTTGCAATCGCTAAAGTTGTGTAACATTAGATTTGAACTCAAACATGTTAAGAAAAAAAATAATAAAACATGCAAAAGTAGGAAAACAAAACAAAAACACCCTGAAAGGTCTGAAAGGAGTACCACCCCATTTTTATATTTACCAATAAAGGTAATATTAAGCATGACTGTTGCAACTTTTTGCCCTAATGTTCACGATGCATACTGGAAATTAAATCTTCAAAACATACAAACAAAACACAGAGAATACAGGTTTATATAGCAACACTCTTCATCCTGCCCGAAATGCAGTGCAGAAGAACGTGTTAAGTGTCGTCTCCCCAGAATAGAGTTTATTTCCACATTTTTGGGAAGAATATCTCCAAATTATCATAAAACTTGACAGTTTCTTAATAGAGTTCAATTAAAAACATTGCATGTTGATGTGCGTCATGATGTTTACCTGTACGAGGTGTTGTACCATGTCTTTTCCTCCGTCTCTCAGGTGTCAGTGTGTGGAGGGTTACCGTGGCCGCCTGTGCGAGGTGGACGTGGACGAGTGCGATCCTAACCCCTGTGTGAACGGGGCCAGCTGCATGGACGGTCTGGGGTCGTACACCTGCCGCTGCCTCCCTGGGTTCAACGGAACCAGGTGTGAGACAGGTACTATAGGACAGATGACACATTTACCATGGCAACGCTAGAGCAAGAAAAAGAGTTATACAGTGAATTATAATTGATTAAAAAAGAACAAAAACTGTCATGTAGAAGAAGATAAAGCAACAATTTAATCAAAGAAATTGTATAAAAATGCTTTCAGAGATGTCCTCTGCCTTCAACCTGGACTTTGAGGTGTCTGGTATCCATGGTTACGTGATGATGGACGGAGTGATGCCGGCGCTGACAGAGATCACCTGCACCTTTTGGATGAGGTCATCAGACACTACCAATTATGGCACACCTGTCTCCTACGCTGTGGAGGGCAGCGACAACGCTTTCCTTCTCATCGACTACAACGGGTCAGTGACGTTCTTTGGGAGAGTTAACTTTGGGATTTTTCAATCTGGGACTTCCCAGGTTTTGTGTCTAAGTGACTAATATTAACATTTTTGGTACCATCAGTGTACATCCACTAAAAGTGCTTGTTTTTGCCACTTTCAGGCTCAGATTGTTATTCTAAAAGTCTCACAAATTATAGAAAGGATTACTACAGAGATAGACCATATCAAGACAATATAAAATTACAAACACTCTCATGTTTCCTCTGTTTCCCTCTTTTTTTTTTTTACCTTTGCTTTAAAGGAATGAAAAAGTATATTTCTGCTAATCCCTTTTTCCCTCTCTGACTGCTTTTCTTCTCTCCCTGCAGGTGGGTGCTGTATGTGAACGGTAAGGAGCGGATCACTGACTGTCCTGCGGTGAACACGGGTCAGTGGTACCACATTGGGGTGTCCTGGAGGAGCTGGGATGGCGACTGGAGAATCTACATCAATGGGAAGCCCTCAGACGGAGGCAAAGGCCTGTCAGTCGGCACCACTATCCCAGGTGTAGTGCTATCCTCGACCTCGTCACCTTCTGCTATAACAATAGTCTATATGTACTAATAACTTACAGTGTTTGATGTCTTTTATTCTGATCGTTTTTTTTTTTTTTTTTTTACAAAAACTGTATTTCAGTAGACTAGAAGAATATTTTCTCAGTGAGTTGTGATTAACCTCTGGCCCCTAACATGTGTCCTGTAGGTGGTGGTGCGCTGGTTTTGGGACAGGACCAGGATCAGAGGGGTGAAGGATTCAACCCTGTCGAGTCCTTTGTCGGCTCCATCAGCCAGCTGAACATCTGGGATCGTGTTCTCACACCTCAGCAGGTAAATGTTGGTGTTTTTCTCAAAGGGACACTTCCAGTGTCAAATTCAAAATACATATTTTTCCTCTCACCTGTAGTGCTATTTATCAGTTCAGATTGTTTTGGTGTGAAATGCAGAGTGTCAGCGGTTTTTCCAGGTTTTTTAAACTAGTTTGTTTTGTTTTTGGTTTTACCTTTTTCATTGTTTTTATTTTTTTTATTTTCTTTTTGCTAATTGTAGTTAGAAATTTTGCACTTAAAAAGTTTTTTATAAGAAATCAAGTCAATTGCTCAATCTTCAAAGTGTTAAAAACATAAACTTGTGTTTCTCAAAATCCCTACGTTACAATTGCTTAGGCGAAATTGAACCCATATTTATGAAACCAGGTAATTCAACATATAATAATGTCATTAAAATGTCATTTTTACATGTTGTACCAACCGATCTTCCCCTCCTTGATACTGTAGATAAAAGTCCTGGCCAGCAGCTGTCCAGCGTCCCATGTGACCCACAGAGGGAACGTCCTCGCCTGGCCAGACTTCCTCAGCGGGGTGGTGGGCCGGGTCAAAGTCAACCTCAGCAGCGTCTTTTGTGCTGGTAAGACAACTTTTACCCTTCGAAACCAGGATTGACTTCACTTTCTGTGTTCAAACCTTTCACAAGTATTTAAACCTTTAACCCTGAGGAAATGTTTTTTTTTTTTTTTTTTTTTTTTTTTTTTTAAAGATTTAGAAAATGATTTTAAAAAAAAATAGGGAAAATGTCCCAAATGTCAAAATTATTTTACAGGATTAATAAAATTTTATGCCTTATTTTTTTTCCTGGTCATTATTAATGTTCTTTTTTTTTTTTTTTTTTTTTTTACTTTTTTTGCCAAAAATCTGGTAATTTTCTTTTTTCTTGTTAATTTTTGTGTTATTTCTTTTTAAGTTGCTCATTGACTTCTTTCCATGTCGTTGAAATAAATCAGGCCAAATTTTGTCAGGTTTCAAAGGGTTCACAATGACAAATGCCTACAATGTTTTTGATTTAAAGCAGCTCAAACACTGAGAATCATTCCTGGTCTCTCTAGATTGCCCCAAACTGGAGAACGCAGTGCCCCACCTGCACGCCTCGACTGTGGAGGTGAGCCCCGGCGCCCAGGTCCAGCTGTCCTGTGATCCTGGCTTCTACCTGCTGGGGGAGCCGGTGCTTCAGTGCCAAAATAAAGGAGAGTGGAGTCATCCTCTGCCCAGCTGTGAACGTAAGGCAGAGACACTAACTGCTCTCTGATCTGAGCTGTAGATGAGTCATTTCCTGCCGTATGTCATTTTCACATGTCTTAAATTATTAAATGTCCGAGATCTGAAGCATGGAAATATTATGAAATATTATACATAATTAAAACAATCTACTGTATTCCTTTTGCAGGAGATAGATTTATGGTGCTTTAATTTCTTTTTTTCTCTCTCATTCTTAATGTCAGTGTGTTTTGTCCCCTTTGTTTTGCCGAGCTGTCTGTATCTGGTGTTGGTTTATTTTGTCTGTGTATTGTCATTTCAGATTTTTTTTTTCTGTGTTGCAAAAGTTTAAAAATAAAGAAATGTTTGGAAACATTTTGTTTCACCGTCCTTCTGCAGCCCCCCCTCTCTGTTCTACAACTCTCTGAGGGCGGTCAATTATGAATAAGACCAAAAGTTGTTTTTAATAAGTGTCAATCTGAATACATACAGCTCTTATTTAAGAGCTCAGTAATACTCGTCTTTCCTCTATGTGTGTTACAGGAGTGTCCTGTGGGCCTCCTCGTCCTCTGGAGAACGGCTTATTTCAGGGGACAGACTTCCATGCCAGCAGCTTTGTTGTCTATCAGTGTAACGAAGGCTTTTACCTGCTGGGGGACACCAAGGTGCACTGCACTAACAGTGGCAAGTGGGGAGGAAATCCACCAGCCTGTCTCGGTACGTCATCAGATAATTTCTATTTTCTCTGGAGATGTATGGGAGAGATGATTGACAAGGGTCAAAATATCTGTGTTAATTCTTTTGTGTGTGTTCAGATGTGGATGAGTGCGCTCTGGGATCTGACTGCGACGAACACGCTAGTTGTCAGAACACGGACGGCTCCTACACCTGCACCTGCATCCACCCGTACAGCGGAGATGGCAAAAACTGCACAGGTACCAAACGCATGCCCACATGCAATCATGTCGCAGAAAACGACATTAAAGACACTCTGTGAACTCACGTCTACAAATATCACGTCGGAGAAATTGCCATTAAAGACACTTTTATTCGTTCATGTATGAGTCCGTTTGTTATGTTTCAACAGAGCCAGTGAAGTGTGAGAACCCCGGGTCTCCAGAGTTCGGTCGCAGAGAAGGCAGCAACTTCCTGATGGGCGGTGAGGTTGTTTTTGGCTGCGACATCGGCTATGAGCTGATCGGCTCGGCTCGCCTCCACTGCCTTGAGACAGGAAGCTGGGACAACTCAGTGCCATACTGCAGAGGTTAGCGACTGAGAGGTCATATCATACTAACACTGTGCAGCAGCTGTGCTATGTATTAAATCCAGGCATTATCAGGCAATCGCCAAACCACCTTCTCCTAGCTAAAAACTCACAGATCTGTGCCTTAAAATCTCAATTAGAAACGTACAGGTTGAGGACGTTTTGGCACTGAACGCAGGAAATGGCGATCTGTGTGACCATTAGAGAGTGGAAAAATGGCAGAGTACCATCAGCTGATCCATGATGATGGTCAGTTCAGGACTTATTTTATAAATATATAGTGTAATAGCTTGATGTCCAGCTGCATTCACATGCAAACTTTCACATTTTCACATTTTTAGCAGCTCAGTGGAAAGAGATTCACGGCTATTAAAGCGCTCTTTATTCTGTATGATAAATGAGTTTACTTATCAAAACATGCAGCTATGAGAGCCAGTAGGATCTAAGTAACACAAAGAAACCACACAGAGGTAATATCTGTGTTTCGTTATCATGCAAAAGTACTGACGCACTTCTGCACACACACACGCACACACACGCGCGCACACACACACACAGAGATATTGTATATGCGTACACACACAAAATCAAACAGCACCGACACAAACACACACATACACATTATGCAGTGTGCTGTGGAGGGGTGATTATATATGCAGCTGTCTTTTTGTCTTCCACTGTGCAGCAGCTGAAAGGCCTGACACCGCAGCACCTCCATCTTGGCTCTCGGCCACATTCTTCCTGGTAGAGAAAGAGGAACTAACTTACACAAGGACGCGCCGGTCCGTTTCATTCAGCCAATATCGGCTGTTGATGGTCATTCTGAAAGTGAAACGATTACAGTTAAGAGTAAAACTGTGTGTCATCCGAAATAAAAAGGAGGAAGCTGCGTGATGTTGTTTGCGAAAATCACAACTGTTCCGTTTTGATTGTTTTCTTTTGAGTTGCAGGCAACGATAAGAGGAATTAAATAATTAATGCTGTTGCACTAGAGGGCACACTAATGGATCAACATGTGTCTGCAGCATCAGCACTTTCTGCAAGTGCACACATTTACGTGGATGTGTGTGTGAGGTTGAAAATTTCCATCTTCCATTGTTATTAAGGAGTGCAAGCGCAGCGGTGTTATCTGCGTATTGGATGATTTAAAGGCTGTATGGCTGTTAGAGTCATTGGTGCGAGAGGCAGAGGATGAGAATTTCCGTTTCTTGCTCACATTCGCTCCCTGTGCTCCCCTGCTCAAAACCACTCAAGGCCGTTTCCCTCAATATCACTCCGAGCTGCAGTTTCATCTCGTTCCACTCAAATCACTCACTGCTCGCTCAGTTTCCTTTTAAAAGAGGGTAATAAACCAGATTTTCTTTTTTTTGTTTGTTTAAAGTTTTTCTGTTGGCATTTAAAGTCATCAAATACAGTTTATCACAGATGAAATTGTAAAAAAAATACAATATGTCCCCCTATAAAAACAAATTCAGTGTGACAATATTAGTAGGTGAGACACAAACATGTTGTCATGAAGGCTATCCGTAACTGGTTCAACTGGTTATTAATGTCTAAATACGCACCCTGGTCACTTCTACATAAAAGTCACAAAGGCAGTCTTACGTGGTGTGAGACCTGGTGACATTTCTGTTTCAGCGTAATACAAGTCTAACTTGAAGACAGAAGTCTGAAAAGAGAGAAAAGAGATACGCTTATTTTATTGCCTTCTTAAATCACTAAATTATCTCATTCACGCTCATACAATTGAAGACTATCAGAAACATTAACGTAAAAATCACCACGTGTCTCAGTGACAAAAAGCAATTTCCACAAAAGTTAAAGCCATCAATATTTAAAAGCTTTACGTTTATAACAGAGAGCCTGTGTTGCAAAATATGGGGCTGAAGTTCAAAAGACATGGACATATGTCATGCAGGCTAGGAGGGTGTAATTATGGGAAATGTAGCAAGCTGTGTTTTTGGAGCCTTTAAAAGTGTCTCTGCTTCGATTTTGGCCTTTCTTTTTTTAAAATATGTCTTGTGATTCCCCTGACTTTATGGCAGTGCCATATTTAATCACAGAAGTGCACTTTTAATTAGCTCTCCCCTTCATTCGCTCAGTTACACCTCATTGGCCTCTGTCCATTTATGCACTTTTCTGTGTGACTCTTTTATCCTATCAGTGTAAAATGTAATGTGGCTTTAAGTCTTGCCAGCATCCAATCTGCATTTCATCAATAACGCTGACGGGCAAAATATCTATCAAGACACACTTGCATTTATGTTTTTTTTATTTGCTAATCATCTCTGTGATGTTGCTCTGCAGCCCTCTCCTGCCCGACTCCATCCATCCCGGAGAACTCCGTCATGAAGGGAAACAACTTCACCTATGGAAGCAAGGTGACTTTCAGGTATCATTTGCATCCCGTACAGCTCTGTGTTGTAATGAAGACATTAGGAAATTTGACAGATGTGCCAAATAAAACATTAAAAACTTGGAGTTTCTTGTTAAACTCTGTTTGTATTTGCTTCAGCTGCATGGAGGGCTTCGTGCCTCAGATCCCCTATGAGTTCCAGTGTCTCACCAGTCTGAGGTGGAGCGGGACGCCACCTGTTTGTCACCCAGTGACCTGCGGCGGGGCGCCAACTGTCGAGAACGCCAACTACAACCTCAACACAAACACATACCAGTCCATTGTCACATATACCTGTGCAGAGGGATACAGGTATGGATACATCACTGTCAGCTGCACTGTTCAGGTTCATTTTTGCCAGTCACTGTAATGAGAAACATTTTCAAAATAATCGGTGTCCTGAAATAATAACTTAGTATGTCAATATAACGCGTTTGTATTGTGGAATAATGATTCATTATCTCAAAATAATTACTTATTATTTCAAAATACTATTTTTCTTTTTCAAAATAATGACTTAATATCTAAAAAATAATAAGTATTGTAAAGTAACGAGTATTTATCTCAAAATTGGGATTTTGACACTCTCAAAATGATAAAATATTATCTTAAAATAATGATTTTGCATCTCAAAATAATAAAACTTTAAACAATTGTATTTTTGTCATTATTATGAGATACTAAATCAATTTTTTGACCGAAGTACGTCATTATTTTAAGATACAGTGTCTTTATTTTAAGATAATTATGCATAATTCAAGAAAGTTTCTCATCATAATGACTTACAGGATCTTTTATTGTTTTTATCACACTGGCAGACACCAGTTTTTCAGTATTACCTCTCATGATGTTTTATTAGTTGGTTCAATAAATGCCAGTTTTGTCCATAATTTTTATTGCTTTGATTTGTTTTATAGCAGGTCTTTATGGCTGTTCAATAGAAGTTGCAATAAGGCTGAAGGAAGAATAAAATCACTTAAATGTTATGTAATGTAATTAAACAGCACAATATTGATTTTCAGTTCACATAGTAACTGTACCAAGCCACTGATGTCTCAGCTGACAATAGAACCAGACTTCAAACATCAGATGCTCATTTATAAATCTGTGATCATCAGTTGTGATTTATTGTTTCACAAGTCATTCTCTATTAATAATTGTGACACTGTGACTGTAGTCGTGCGAGTGTGTAAACTAAGTGATATGTTGCTGTGAAGACCACAGGGCTCCATGGAAGTGGTTTGTGAAGCGACGGGCGAGTGGAGCAGGCCTGTCCCCCGCTGCGTGAACGTCCTGTGCAGCGAGCCTCCGTCCCTGAGAGACGCCGTGACCGTAGGAGAGAACTTTGAACTGGGAAACAAGGTGCACTATGTCTGCAAAGAAGGGTAAATGTGGTCTTCTCTTTTGCTGTCCTGTTAACTGAAACATGTTAAAACTAAAATGATGAACTTTTTCTCATTCCTAATTTTTTCGCTCTCCTCCTCAGCTACACTCTGATCGGCCCTGAGACCAGAGAGTGTCTGCCAAGCGGCGAATGGAGTGACAGCTCTGCCCAGTGCGTCCCCCGCTCCTGTGGCCCCCCGCCGGCCATCGACCACGCCGAGCCCTACGAGAGCCACCAGCTGTTTGGAGACACTGCTAACTACTACTGCACTGACGGATACACAGCTGGCAACAACTCTAAGATGGTGTGTAACGCTCAGGGTGTGTGGGCGCCCCCTGATGGCATGGAGGCCCCTCGCTGCATCGCAAACTTCTGCCTGCGTCCACCTGAACTACCCCATGCCATTTTGGATTCAGTCAACAAACCCAAATACGCCAGCAACACCGAAGTGAGCTATAAATGTGAGGAGGGCTTCATGCTCAACACCACGGCCACACTCAGATGTCTGATGGGAGGAGAGTGGGAGCCTTCGCCGTATGATATCGGCTGTGTGCCGGTGAGGTGCTCCAAACCCGAGAGCATCGATCGGGGCTATGTGAGCGGAACGAACTATAGTTTTGGAGCTGTGGTGGCGTACAGCTGCGATAAAGGCTTCCTGATCCGAGGGGAGAAGAGGAGGACCTGCAAGGCCGATGGAGAATGGGGAGGAGCTCTGCCTACCTGTGTCCCTGTGTCATGCTCCGCCCCTCCGTTACTCAAGAATGGATACATCCAGGTCGGTCACATACTGCTTTTATACCCAAATTACTGTCTCAGAACTTTTTTCCTTAATCACCATCCAATCTTAAGAGGAAATTTCTTCCTAAAACTCACTTAATCTCACTTAATCACTTCTTTAACTGTTCAATTTACATCAGTTATGATAATGGGAAACATGCCAGCTAATAATTAGTGATTAATCATTCTTGAAAATATCAAGGATTTGGGCAGGCAGGACAAAAAGTGACAACGCAACATTCCTAGCAGGTTAATAATAACTTACAGACACATTGCACGTAGTCCTCCTTCTCTCCCCTTCTTTCTGTCACTTTCTCTGAAATATGCACACCCACACTGGAGAGCGCTGCGGCCTCAGTCCTCAGTTCTGACAATAGTGCTACTATAATGCATAAAGTTGGTGGTTTGGGGTTCGTTTTGAAGCAAACAGTGTCTTTTTTTATTTTAATTCCACTATTTACTAAATATGACAGCTCATTTGACGTTCACTTTATGCAGACGTACATCCACTTAAAACTGTTGAGGTTTTTCTTACATTTTGAGTCCCCATCTTCAGACTTTTGTTTGGGCATCCTTGACGTAATTCTTGCAACTTTACTTTTCTTGTTCTTCAATTTTTGACAATGGCATTTATCATTATAAGAGCACGGGAGCAGATAATTGTGACATTTAAGAAGATGCCATGAATCTGTCATAGACTTTTTTAAAGACTTTTCCCGAGGACATATTTAAGAAAAAAAACAAGGAAGACATTGGTGACATTTGTCTCTATTTCTCAGGAAACTTTCTAGAAAATACAGGGCAAACTTGTAAAATAAAGTGTATGTAATACATTGAACCTTCTTTATCCTGTAAAAAGAACCATATTTTTTCATATTTCAAATTGGTTTCATGACTGACTGTTGTTGACTGATGTTTAATAATATGTCTCTCTGTTTGTTCCTTTATAGAGCAGAGGTCGATTCACCTTCAACAGCAAGGTGACATACGCCTGTAACGCAGGATATCGTCTTGTTGGTCGTCCAGAGCGAGTTTGCCAGGCCAACCGCCAGTGGACCAACAACGACCCTCCCACCTGCGTCCTTCTGACCTGCGACCCTCCTCCCGCCATCGTCCACGGGCATTACCGGGGCTCTGACTTCCAGGTGGGCCGAAAAGTGCAGTATGTCTGTGATGAGGGTTACGAGCTGGCCGGGGACGCCATCTGGACCTGTCTGAAGTACGGACGGTGGGACAAGACAAGGCGTCCTCGCTGCTCACCGGTGCAGTGTCCAGAACCGCCACTGGAGGAGAACCACCTGGTCCTGAAGGGCCTGGACTCTGAATCTGGGACGGTGGAGTTATCCTGCGAGGATGGGTACGTCCTTGAGGGAGCTCGGATCCTCCGCTGCACGCCATCACAGGAGTGGAACGACACATTTCCGGTGTGTAAGCAGGTGTTTTGCAGCTCACCACCAGAAGTGTCATTCGGTGGCCCTTCCTCATCCTCTCCTCCGTTCGTTTTTGGCTCCGTGGTGAACTACTCATGCATGGATGGCTTTACGTTAAGAAAAGAAGGCTCTGTTTCCTGTCTCGCCAGTGGGACGTGGAGCAGCCCTCACCCAGAGTGTATCCCAGTTGAATGCCCTCAGCCGGTGGAGATTTCGAACGGTATAGTCGACGTCCAGGGTCTGATGTACCTCAGTAAAGCACTGTACAGCTGTAAGACTGGATATAACTTACTGGGCAACTCCACCGTCCTCTGTGGGGAGAAGGGACTCTGGATTGGAGGGGTTCCTTCTTGCCGCCCAATTGAATGCTCACTCCCTAAACAGGTAGCCAATGGAAAAGTAGTTTACACAAAACTCCAATTTGGTCACAGCGCCACGTATTCATGTCGCCGTGGTTATCGTCTTCAAGGCCCAGAGACTGTGAAGTGCCTGGCCAGTGGGGAGTGGGATGTCGAAGCACCTTCTTGTGTGCAGATATCGTGTACTCCACCTCAACCTATTGAGAACGGATTTGTAGAAGGCCAGGATCACAGTTTTGGGGTCACCATTTTCTACAGCTGCTTTCCTGGCTTCCAGTTAGTTGGCCAGGACCATCTGACCTGCGAGGAGTTCGGCTGGTCGAGTTCTGTTCCCATCTGCGTGCCCTCGGACTGCGGCCTGCCTCCTCACATAGACTTTGGGGAGTACGTCAGAGTGGACGGCTCTAACGCTGCTTCTACAGACACTTTAGCTTCACCTTTGGACTTGAGCTTCCTTCATGGGACGTTTATCGAGTACCGCTGCCACAAAGGTTACGACCTGACAACTCCCACCAGGCTGGTGTGTCAGGAGGACGGAGGCTGGAATGGCACGGCGCCGTCTTGTGTTCCAGCAGAGTGTGAAACGCCACCAAAACCGGAGCACGGCTGGGTGAATGTGACTGACACCTCCCTGGGCAGCATGGTTAAATACACCTGCGAGGACGGATATGAGCTGGAGGGCGAGGCTGTGAGGCAGTGTGTGTCGGGTCGACTGTGGACTAACGACGCCCCGGTTTGTCGGCCTGTGTCCTGTGGCGATCCAGGCGCTCTCGCTAATGGCACAGTTCACGGCGGTGCTTTTGTGTATCCAGAGGTCCTGCACTATGAGTGTAGTCCTGGATTTGTGCTGAAGGGTAGTGACACTATCGTCTGTCAGGCAGACCGGACGTGGAATGGGAAGAAACCTCGGTGTGAACCAGTATCTTGTGGTCCCCCTAAAGTCCCAAGTGATGTCACTTTTAAAGGAGATGAGTACGATTATAATAATGAGATAGAGCTGAGCTGTCAGCCCGGTTTTCTCTTACAAGGGAAATCTATCAGTGTTTGTCAGGCTGATGGCACCTGGAGCCACGAGTCTCCTTCCTGTGTACCTGCCCGCTGCGGCAAACCCTCGCCGCTACCCAACGGCCGTGTTTCAGGGTCAGACTTTGGCTTCAACAGTAAGGTAAGCTATGAATGTGATGAAGGATACACACTCAACGGAGATTCGACACGTATTTGTCAGTCAGATGGACTTTGGGACAAACCTGCGCCTCGCTGTGACATCATCAGTTGTGATCCACCTGAGGACATCAGTCACGGCTTCCTGAACGGCTCCAGCTTCAACTACGACGACGTGGTGGAGTATGTCTGTTTCGATGGCTACGAGGTAGTCGGGGACCCCATCCTGCGGTGCTCCGCTCAGGGATTCTGGGTGGGCACGGTGCCTCAGTGTCGTCTGTGCGCCTGTCTACTCCCCGTGGTGAAATTCGGGGTGGTTCTCGGTCGTGACCGTGCCTGCGGAGACAAGGTGCACTTCCAGTGTGACGACGGCTACAAGCTGCTGGGTCCCTCTCAGGCGGTGTGTGAGAAGGGAGGGGTGTGGAGCCCTGGGGTGCCTGTGTGTGGCCGGGGGAGGTGCAGTGTCGCCCCGCCGACAGTTGCTAACGCTGTTCTGCAGGGCGTCAGTGCCACCTTCACAGACACAGTCATATACAGGTGTCGGCCCGGCTACCAGCCGAGGGGCTACCCACACCTCCCCTGTGGGAGAGACGGCAGGTGGGGGGAACCCAGAATCAGCTGTGAGCCTATGAACTGTGGAAAACCTCCGACTGTAGCAAACGCTCGGGTAGTGGGAGACGCCTTCACCTTCCCAAACCGGATTACATACAGGTACATACTGTGATTCACAGTAATTTATGACAAAACCTTATTTTTCTGCCATTTGCCACGAGCCACCGCAGCGTATTAGGGTTGGGCAATATCATAGATTAGATAAAAATAGTAAACCTATGTGATCGTTTCTGCTTTCAGTTTTTCAGATTTATTTAAGAACTAAATCAAAGGTGAATTTCACTTTGTGAAGAACAGTGAGCTTTTCTAAATCTGTTTTCTCTTGTATGTCCTCTCTTCTTCATCTCTCGTGTTTCCCTCTCACTCTCCAGGTGTGACGACGGGTACAGTTTAGCCACACAGACCGCCAATCTCGTCTGCCAGAGTGACGGCACCTGGTCCAAACACAGCATTCGGTGCAACCCCAACCCCTGTCCGCTTCCTACCAACCACTCCATCCCCCATCTGGTAGTCACTGGGAAGGAGTTCACTCCTGTCGGGGGCACCGTCACCCTCTCCTGCCCTCCTGGTCTCCACCTGCAGGGGTTAGCACTCGCTGAGTGTCAGGTGAGAGAGACGTTGATTAATTATTAGTTCAAGTCTCTTAGATCCTTACTCCCTGGTTTATTAATGGTTAACAAGATGTCCTTGGCAACTTTATGTCCAGGATTTCTGCCTGTTTGTTTGATCTGACTATATAACTATATTAAGATTCAGATTCAGAAAACCTGTGTTGTGACAGAAAATCATTTTAGACGTGGCTCAGCATGTAGTGCAAAACAAACTCGGACAATAAACATACAGCATGTGTTCCTAAAAACAGAATAAATACCTAATAAATAATTTAGACAGAATAAAAGTTCCAATTCTGTGTGCAAAGTGACAGAGTGGCATAATGTTTATGTCGCTGTGTGGATCATTGCCTTTTATTTAAGATATTTATGGCAGTAATTTCTGTGGAACTCCATGTTTTTTGATTCCCTTTCCCAGTTTCCCTCTGGGGTCACAATTCCTCAGTTTTTCTCTTGAGTAATGTCAAATTTTCAAACTTTTCAAAAACTTTGTTGTCATCAGAACCTGTTTCTATAACTATAAACAAAAAAAAAAACGTACTAAAATCCTAGAAACATGTATGGGGCTGCTGGGTCTGGCAAAGGGGCCCCCAAGCAAAGCAAATTGAGTATCCCTGCTATATTCCTTCCTGAGAGGTAGAAATAAAATTGAAGTATTTTTTAAAAAAATGCTGCTGCAGTGTACTCAGTATTTCATTATTTTCATTCTTTAAAAGTCACCAGATTGTTGAAAAAGTGTCTAAAACTCAGATTTTCCTTCTTACTTGTCAGAAAGAAACCATGACTAATGTACTACCCTCCTGTCCTTTCTGTTGTGTTGTGTGATAAGCTGGGTGGAAACTGGGTTCCCAGCATCTCCTCAGTTTCCTGCCAGCTGGTGGTTTGTGAGAAACCCCCTCCTCTTCTGCACGGCGTCACTGAGGGCGACAGCTACAACTATGGGGACTTTGTCATGTACTCGTGTCTGCCAGGCTTCGACATGAAGGTACGACTCATCTGGCTGAGTTTCAATTTGTAAATTTAGGCAGCTGAGATTAGAAAGAATGAATCTGTGAATTACCTCACCTGAGAACAAACACACCAACAAAGTTCTCCTAAAACATTGGTTTCTAACTGGTCAAGCCACCGGGTCCAGATTTCTCCTCAATCATGAGTTCAAAGTCTGCACATAAGAGGAATGACCAAATATTTAATTTTACTTGACAAAATGTAATGTACACATGCACTTAAAACTCAAGGAAATAAAACTTATTGCAAGAATAAAAAGCAATTAGTTAAAACCAGAAAATAAATTGCCAACATTTTTTTAAAATAAACATGCCATTCAAACCCACGGTCATGTTCACTGTTAAAACTGTATTTTTTGATTTTTTAATTTTTTTTTTTATTTTAAGTATTTTAAGTTTTGGCTTTTTTTTCTTTTAAAATTTTGAGTAATTTTTTCTTTTCAAAATTCATAGCTTTTTAAAAAAAGTTTTTTTTTGGATGATTTGTAAATTTTTGGGTGATTTTTTAAAGAAAACATGCCTTACAAACCACAGACCCACTAAGATAAAAATCGTCAAAATGACACCATTTATCAGAGCTGGGAAAAAATTATCATTAGATTTTCTAATTTTTAATGGTCCTTGAGCACATCATGTGGGACAAACTCTAAAAGCATTTTCCTGAGTCACTTCTGGAGGCTCAAGAAAAAATATTTGTAACTTTGAGGAGGATCCCACAAAAAAAAAAAACAAGAGCTAACCAGTTTTTCACAAACTTGACATATTCATAAGTCACTTTCTGTCCATTCAGAAGCAACCCATGACCATCTTTAAGCTCACCAGTTAGAAACCACTGTTTTAAAAGATGTAATTGATAGAAAATAGTCCCCCATAATACAGCAGGGGGCTTCCTCTTCTCTCCTGCACTATGCTCTTAAACAACAGGCTGAGCTCATTCCTGACCGTCAGATTACAGAAAATCACGTGACTTCTCAGCAATCGATAAGAGTGTGTAGTTACAGAGTAAACACAAAGAGCTGAGTCACTCTACCTCTGATAACACTGATAATGTCTCATATTACATTAATGACACACAAAGAGGACACAGCTGACCTTGTCAGCAGGGATAATAATTACAGTCATTTAAAAGATAAAAAAAAGGTTCATTGTTTCAGTACGAAATGAAAAAATCTCTATCATGGATCTTAACTGTATGATGTGTGCTGCTGTTTCTACAGATCAATATTTCTGCACTTTGCTGTGATCAGCTCGTCTCCTGTTCTTTTATCTTTACGTTTTGCTCGTCTCATCACAGGGCGACTCTATCCAGACCTGTCAGGGAGACAGGACATGGAGCGGCACCCAGCCATTATGTGTTGGTAGGTTTGTTTACATGAGGGACGGACGAGTCTCTGAGAATGTCAAATATTTAATCTGACTGTTCTACGTCTCGCCTGCAATTAAAGTGGAAAACACCTTAAGAGTACAAAAGCCTGCAAGGACAGGACACCTCACACACATGGTCTTTTTCCACAAAAATGCACTTATTTTTAGACATTTTAGCAATGTTGCATGGCAGAGTGAATACAAAGTACAATGCATTGTCCTCTGTATTACTCTTTTATTGGTTATTTCAGAAGCTAAAAGTGAATTTGTGTTTCCTCTGTCAGGTTTTTTGAACCTCAGTTTTGAGTTTTGCTGCTTAAATGTCCTGTGATATTTGATACAGTGACTTTAATCTCATCAGAAAACTGCTCACTTCTTCAATTTCCATCATGCCATTAGGGGAAGGGAGATGACACTCTGATTGGTTTCATTTTCAATTCAATTTTATTTCCAAAACCCATTATCACAAATCACAATTTGCCTCGAAGTGCTTTACAGCATATGACATTTGTCTATCCTTAAACCCTCGCAGCCAGTAAGGAAACCTCCCCCCCAAAAAACCCTTTAACAGGGAAAAAAATGGTGGAAACCTCTGGAAGAGCGACTGAAGAGGGACGTGTCTTCCAGGACAGACAGGCGTGCATTAATTAAAGAACAGTAAAATTACAGTAGATGATAAAGTGATAGTTAGGAAAGAGAGAGATGCACAATAATAGAAATAATAACATTACATCTAACAGTAGTAATAGACATAAGAATGAATAAATGTAATTTGTGATAGCATGTAATGTTACATGCAATATATACAGTGATTGTATTTGTGTATGTGGCAATGTTGTATTCTGGGTTGTGTTCATGTTACACCCAAAACACATGTAAGATTAATTAAGGGACTAAATACCGCCCGTTTTCCTTTTTGCTTTAGATAATGCCCAGATTATACGCCATTAGCCTGCATAGGCGTAGTTGGAGATGCCCTAAATGCACTTTAGACCATAAAACTATAGATTGTTTAAACACGGCTCATAGAAGTCCTCCTGACGTTGTGCAACCTGTTACACATGTTCACATGTACATACATCAGTCCCACCACACCTTCAGCATGTTAATGCTTGTCTTTTGTCTCCTCAGCACAGTCCTGTGGACTTCCTCCCTCAGTGCAACATGCACAGGTCCAGACGACAGGAGACACATACCTAAACAATGCCAGCTACATATGTAATGCGGGCCTGCAGCTCGTCGGCTCAAAGACTCTCATCTGTCTGGCTAATGGCACGTGGAGCCTGCCGGCGCCTACATGTGAAGGTGCGGCT
This sequence comes from Plectropomus leopardus, assembly GCF_008729295.1. Taxonomy (NCBI): domain Eukaryota; kingdom Metazoa; phylum Chordata; class Actinopteri; order Perciformes; family Serranidae; genus Plectropomus; species Plectropomus leopardus. Next base: position 17,018,880 of record NC_056485.1, on the reverse strand, counting down.
GACGGCCATTGAGCTCTACCTGCTTTACATGTCATGAAGTGCGGTTTCTCTTTGTGAATCACGATTAAATCAACATCATTTCCTCTTATGTCAGTGGCCAAAGGCTGCAACAGCCCCAAACAGATGCTGAACGGAAAAGTCCAAGAGCACAACCTGAACACAGGCCGCGCTGTGGAGTTTCAGTGTGATAAAGGCTACACCCTGGTGGGAGACTCTCTGGTGGTGTGTATGGGAGGCAACACCTGGAGCTCCACTTTCCCCACCTGCCAACGTGAGAAACACACACTGAAACATGCATGCAAAACACAGGCAAAGTTTAACTGGTGTGGGATGAATGACTGAGGGGCTGTTTACACTGCAACAGTTCTTGCATGAAATGTTAAATTTATGTTGCGGTTTGGCTTTTTGCCAAAAAAGCCTTCTGTCACTGGGTAAACTGGCAATGCACCGAATTATAAGAAGTCTGGATGTAGCCATGGAAGCTAGGACCTGTTCATTCCTATGAGAGCTGCTCATTGCCACATGAAGCAAAAAAAAAGCTCTTTTTACAGGTATAAAATACAATAAAATACCCGGATCTACTGGCCCGTAAGGCATACATACTAGTGACTTTCAGGCGGCGGAGTGACTGACTTCCAGTTTAGTGCTTTGCTCGGTTGAATGGCGATTTAAAAAATGTAATCTTGCGGCTCTTTTAGACTTTCCAAATCTTATGGAAAGGATGGCCTAAATCTAGATTTTGAAATGAGCCATTTTGCATCACATGACCAACCTGGATGTCGTAATTCCACTTTTGGCCACTTCGTGCCTATATTGAGCTCACATGAGCTGAGATTTCTTTTTAAACGCAAAGGAAAGACATTTCTGTTTTTAGTTGGGCCGCTTCTGTTATCTTTGACTTCTTTCTTAAGAGCTCGTAAACACAGTCACTGTTGCAATTGGGACTTTTTCACAAGCTTCTCTGTGTCTTCACGAAAACATTTGCAACACGCAACGTGTGAGGAAACACCTCAATCAAAATTCTTTGGAGTTTCATCATCTGTTAATCACAGGTCTAACCAGTAGAAGTTCATGTTAATCATAGTTTGAGTCAAAGTTCACAGGAACAAACACATTTTAGAGTATCACCACAGGATATGTGTAAAAATGAAACCAAAAGTGTTCCTGTCTGAGAAACATTACCATGTAGCATATTAGTTTCATGTTAGTTTCAAAATAAGGGACATAAAATATATTTCTCTAAATGCAATGTTGACACCAAACTTATATTAAATGACCTGAGAAAAAGAGGCTTTCTCTGCAATGAGTACTGTATATATTGCATTGTGTGTGGTGGAGTCTCACTGGATTACACTAAATTTACAGATGTTTATCCGCCCCAGTTTACTTTTAGTCACAGCTGTCATTGCACATCATATTTTCCAAAAGCTTTAACTCTAAACACAAGTCATATATAGTTGTTGCCTGAGCATGACGTCAGCTAACATTAGTTATTAAATTTTGTCCTGTCTAGTGTTGTCAAAAATATTAGTTTATTTATACATATCTCTGAATTTCCAAATCGTGGGCAGTATTTATTTTCCACGATACTGATCCACCTGTACCTGCTTCACTTTATCTCTCTTCACTCTGATGGCGAGTTGAAACACACACCGCTGCAGTGCCTTCTTTGACCCCCACTATTTTTCTGAGGTTTTTCTTGCAATTTTGCAAAATAATCTTGGAGATTTTGGAAGTATTTCATTCAATATTGCCCTCCATTTAATTAATTAATTTTTTTAAATCAACAGTTGCCCCAGTATGCCATTGTAACTTGATAACCCATGAGACTGCTCTATTTTTTTGTTTTTGACTTGTACTTTACTGCCTTTTAAATCTATGACAATCTTTAAACAAGTGTACTGGTACTATCTCAAGAAAAATATTGTTTTTATCAATGTAAAAATGTTTAAATATTGTTGCTACAGTCATTCTTTTGTTCTTTACTGGTACCCCCAAAAAATAGTTGTTGTCATGTTATAGCCTTGTTATATTGATTTTTTGATAAAAATCTAAAAAATGTTTGCCTATTGTCAAATTGTACCCCGTGGTATCAATAATGGTGTCAAATACTGATATTTTTCAAGGTTTTGAATCAAAGTTATAATTCCAGTATTGTGACAAGACTAGTAAACATTTAAGAAATGCTTACAGAGATGGTAAATAAACTGGATAATGACCTTTATTAGCTAATCTTTCGTGTCTGTTTCTTATAGCAAAGTCTTGTCCGACTCCTCCGAGCTGGAGGGAGGACAGCAGCAGGAACGGGTCCCAGCAGGAGTTTCATGTTGGACAATCGGTCCGTGTCTCCTGTCCCAAAGGTCAGCAGGTCCGAGGCAGCGGCACCATCACCTGCAGGCCGGACCAGACCTGGAGCCCCGTCAGCTCCGTGTGTGAACGTGAGTATTTCCTTTCATGTCTGGCTATCGGAGATACTTGATTACAAATCAGTATATTCTATATTTTTTTACCTTGTTTTTTTAATTTAATTGTATTTTTCATTATTATTTACGGAAAAAAATAAACATTAATAAATATTAATTAATTATTAAAACTGTTCCACAGCTTCACTGCACTGAACACTTTTTTAATGTTTCTTGGTAGTAGGTTATTTTTAGCCTTAAACATTATTTGTGCCGTTTTAAATTCCACAAGATCTGTAAATGTTAATAATTTTGACTTCCAATTTTTTTTTCTCAATTTGAATTATATATATATTTGAAAAATATATAATACAATAATAGTAATAATAATATATTTAAAAAATAATGTTTATTGATGTTTAGTGTTCAAAATTTTACTGCCATCTATTCTATAAAAAGAAAAAAATGTTGTTAAACTGCAAATGATCCTTTCGCACACGCTTACAATTCTTTTCTTGTTTATGTTAACTGTTACCTAAATATTTAGTTATGTTTCTTTTCTTTTCCTCGATCAGTCTTAGATCCTGTGATTTAGTTGTGATCGGGGAAATCAATCAAATGTAATTATCAGTGTGTTGATGCGTACTCAAACTGGCAAATGGTTTTATAATTAATGAGATAATCGGGTAGAAAATGTTGATTTGATATTTCACACCTCTGCATGCTCCCACTCTTTACACCTCTCTGCACGTGCACGGCTGTTAAATCTGCCTGTTAGCCGAAGTCTCTCTGTTGTTGTCTTTCTCTCACTGAGCTTTTATGAAAACAAACAGGGCTGCATCAAACACTGCGTGCGTCCTTTATGCTGGACTAATTACGGGCACCTCTGCAGCTTCTATGGCAACCTTTGTCTGATAATCCTCTCATCTTTCTTGTGTGCAGTTGCCCTGAATATGCAGCACAATGCCGCTCACGTTGCCATGGCTCGTTGTTTGTATTTGCATGGCCTTTTTTTTTTTGTTTTTCTCCTGTATGCATGTTCACCGCAATCCTTTTGGTCCTGTTTTGGCCCTGAGGGGTCGACCACTGATTGTCGAGCCACAAAGTGTCTGACACATTTGGAGATTTTGCATGAAATTCACTGCCTTCACGGTAATGAGGGAACACAGAAAACACAGCTTGATTTCAGTTTCATAATCAATATTCTTTTTTAGATAAACAAGTGGTAGACAAAATAACAGAAACACCTAAAATACAATATAGAAGCTCCATAAACGATTTTGTGGAGCTCAGTTTTTGTTGAAACCAACATAAGTTTGTCATTTTTTTGTTGCTGATGCGTTAGTGTCAAACACTTTAAAATACTGTTATGACACAAGGGGAGAACACTTAATACAGAATTACTTTTTTAAAGGAATACATCGCCCCCAAAATGAACATTTATGTATGAATTATTCGCTCGCTGTTATGTTGAAATTGTGAAGAAAACTCTGTTTTTCACTTGTGCATCCACAGTGAACAAAGAATCCAAAAACTGAGAAAATTCTTGATGAATTAAAATCACAGGGTCCGATTATTTAACTGCGTCAAAATATCTGTTCACAAACAATCACACATCTCATGCAGTATCATCCAAGTATTATGTATCCGGTACAGTACAGTACAGTTGTATGTGTTAATAAATGGTCCCCTTTTACATCAGTTCATCAAAAGTTGACCGTTTTTGGATTCTTCCTTCACAGTGGAGAGAAACAAAGTTTTCTTCGTGAATTCAGCATAACAGGCTGAGTAACTGATGAACGAGTGGTCATTTTGGGAGATGAAGTATTGCTTTAGGAAAAAGAGACACAATGAGAGGCCTCAAAAAGTGAGCAAAGAGTTTCGATGAGGATCTCTGACAGCCTCCAGAAAATATTAACGCTATAAGCTGCTGTCGTGCTTTACGCTGTAAGGTGTTTCTTTTATTTTGTCCACTACCTGTAGACTTGCAACTTTCGTCTTTGCTCAAACAGAAAATCGACTTTTCAGGCCATTCAGTAAAGGGGTCGACAGATTATTGGCCTGGCCGATTATTTGGGCTGAAACTTGGCATTTTGCAGATTATCTGTATTGGCGTTTTATTTTAGTAATCGCTGATGAAATACATTTTGACAGAAAGATTTTGATTTTTATAGTGCATGCTTACCGGTTCCAATATCGATTGTCGGTCTTATTAGCTACTAATAATCGGTATCGGCCCAGAAAAACCAATATCGGTCGACCCCTGATTCAGTGCAGCCACATGTTGTTATTTTATTTAACTTTTTATTCAAAGATCTAAAAGTAGTCGAGGCAGCAGCAGCATGTCACATGACGTGTAGTGAGTAACTCGAGGGTTCGTTCCATCTGGGCTGTTGTACAGGGGTGTCCTGTGGCCCCCCCCTCCACGTGGCCAATGGGGTGGTGCGGGGGGCGGTGTTCCAGTTCGGTGACGTGGCCGTGTACTCGTGTTTTGGCGGATACGCCATGGAGGGCGTTGGAAGGAGCAGGTGTCTGGAGAACGGCACCTGGACGCCGCCTCCCACATGCAGAGGTAGAGAGATCACAGAAGGGACTCTCCCCTTTTCCCAGAATGCCTTCTGCTTCCTCTGACTGCTTCTTTTGCAACACGACACCGCGCTGCTTCTTCGCCTTTTAATTCTTCTCCTGCTCATCCCCTCAGATACAGTGTTCTCTGGGGGTTATTAACGTCTCTGTGCCTGCTCGCTCTGTCCTCCAATGACCCCTGCGTTTACACCACGTGCATGTGTGCAATATTTACAAGTAAGAGCCAAGTTACTGTTACTGCTGGTTCTTTTTCCTCGTTACCAGTTAATGTTGGGAAAGGTTATCTCTAAATAGTTGACCTAAAAAGACAGCTGCACCACAGAACCTCTCCACATCTGTCACACCACGACTGAAGCCTCTTCCTGTGCACTCTCATATACGAGAGCTTTCTAAAGCCTGCATCCGACACAGTCAAAGAAAGAGAAACCAAGGCGACGTGAAATTCAGATAACAAGTTTTACATATGAAAATGATCTGGTTCCAGACTCACCTTTTCCTCTACAGCTGCTGACATCGAGCACACTCCTGCCTACCCACACACACACACACACACACACAGGTTTCTGTTGATGTCTTTGATAAGTTTGCTCTGAGGAATTTAATCTGCGGTGGATAAATGCTGCCTTTGTCGTCATGCATGAAATTAAACCCGTCTCCTTCTGTTTCACTGGACGGTGACTGAATATCTTTGTCCTCTCTTTGGACACTGAAATAAGACTGTCCACAGTATGTGAGGTATACAGGGTTCCCACCGTCATGAAAAACCTGGAAAAGTCATGGAATTTCACAATCACATTATCCAGGCCTGGAATAACCATGGAAATGTATTAAATTACATTAATGTAAAATAAAGGTGAATGTATTTTCTGTGTATGATGATGTAACGTGGCTTCAGTATGCTTCGACGTGTGACAATGTTTCGGTGTCGTTTTTTATTTCATCTCCGTCTTTATGATGCCTACTAGGCACGTCAAAAAGAAATTCAAGCACCTTTTTGCCTGTGTAAGACATACAAATTTAAATGGCTGGATGTTGTGTTTATTTTACAGCCAGTTTTTTTTTAAGAAAATCTGTTTTCTTGATTTTTTTTTTTACTTTAAAAAAAGTTGAACATTTTTTTCTAAATTTTTTTGCTTGTTTGTTTTGGGTTTAGGTTTGGAAAGCTTTTCTTTTTTTTTTCTTTTCTTCCAGTTTTTGGGATTTGTTGTTTTTGTTGATTCTTATAGACAACTTAAAATTTTGAGGTAACTTTTTTTTTTAATTAAAGGCATTAAAGACATTTTTTAAATAGAGTTAAAACTTTATATGTTTGAAAACCACCCAGGTAAGTAGGGCAAGAAAGAAAAAAAAAATATTTTGGGTGCTTGAAAAGTTATATAAAAGTTTTGAAATTTTGTCCATGACCATGTGTGGGAACCCTGAGTATAACTTTGTGTGTTTCAGGCTGCATTTTTATCTTAATTTGACAGTCCTTTCTCTGTGTGTGCGTGTGCGCGTGCGTGCGTGCGTGTGTGCGTGTGTGTGTGCGTGCGTCGCCTCCCTCAGCGGTGTGCTGGTTGCAGTGCCAGAACGGAGGTGCATGTCAGCGGCCCAACACTTGCTCCTGCCCCGAGGGCTGGATGGGCCGACTTTGCGAGGAGCGTAAGTACTTGATCGCCAAAATATCGATTGTTGAACTCTTGACACAAACGTGACGTTGATCCCTAAGTGTGTTACAGCTCAAACACTCACTGACACGCAGGAATCCAGCCAGCTTGCTAAGCAGGTTTCAGCACAATGGTGCACAAAGAGGGTCGGAGACAATGGACTGAAAGGTTGTTTTGAGCTGAGACACTGAGAGAGTTATTGTCACTCGCTCTCTGTAATTCAACAAAATACTGTCCGACAGTTTATAGACGTTTTGTCTGTTGGAAAACAGCAGAAAAAGAAACAATAATCACCAAAAATCAAAACACAACACTGAAAACCTTAGTCTTTAGTCTTTATTATACTGATCACACTTGCACATGCAAACCAAAGACACATTTTGGCCCTTTGCATGAAAAAAGTAGACAAAGTCGTGTTGTCACAAATATCGATTTATTAATTCATACTGTTTTTGAATATTTGAAATGGTTTCAGGACTGTAGTATTAATAGACAGATACCAGCTTTTACTGCAGTTGTCCAGCTGTTCTCTGCTACTAAAAGAAAAGCCATCATGTTATAGCCCTGTTACATTTATGTTTTAATAAAACATTTAACATAATTATTATAATAATGATAATAATGATTGTTGCTGTTATAATTATTATTGTTGTTATTATTATTATTATTATATTATCATAAAGCATGTAATTTATGCCCTAAAAATCAAATTTTATCAAAACTCGTATGTTTATTTGCATGCAGGCTGGCGGGTTTGTCGATAGTGATTTCAGGGATGTTTGTGGTTAAAAAAAGGATCTTGCTCTTTAACAGAAAGGTCACTCTCTGTAGGAATCATTTCCAGGATGTTGTTGGACACTTACAGCAACAATCTGAGCCTGACAGCAGCAAAAACGAGCAGTGGACGCAAACTAACAGTGCAAACATACCCCGAGTGGTTACGCAGCTGTTGGCTGCAGCGTTCTCACTCAATACTGGACCACCTTCAAAAGCTGTTGTCCCATTTAGTCACTTCAACACAAAACATGGGAGAATACGGTCCGTGCTGAAAAATATCAGACTTACCCATTAAGATACTTTTTTTTATATCATCACAAAGTTATTCTTTACTCTAGCCTGTGTTGTAAAGATCTTTTTAGAGTGGGATTTCAACAAAGGCAGCAGGGGTTCATGACCGTAAAAAGTTCCTGTTTACACCCCTCTCTCCTCCTCCTCCTCCTCCTCCTCCTCTTTAATGACAGCTATCTGCATCCTGCCGTGCCTGAACGGAGGCCGTTGCGTGGCACCCTACCAGTGCGAGTGTCCCAGCGGTTGGACCGGCACTCGCTGTCACAGTGGTGAGTTCATGTGTGATTCAGTGGTGGTTTCACATGTTTGGGCAGGTTCATGTGTGAGAAAACGTGCTCTCCTACTGTCTGCACCAACGGCACGGTGACGTAACACGTGAGAGCATGAAGAGCGAGCCCACTCGAGAGGATCCCCTTCACGTCACTGTTATTATCGACCCTGCGCCACGGGGGATTGTGTGACGTCAGAGTTACGTAGTCGATTATTTATTTATTACTAATGAATGACGTATATAAGCAGCGGTGGAGGAAGTATTCGGATTCTTTACTTTAATTGTTTGTGCACTTATGTGTGTGTACAGGTATACCTGTGTCAGGTGAACACTTCTTTTTAAATTATGGATGTACCTTAACAATGCACACACAGGAATTAGGGAGGAAGAAGTATTCAGATACTTTACTTTAGTAAAAAAGTACTAATACTGCACTGTGAAAACATTCTGTTACAAGTAAAAGTGCGGCATTAAAAATGGTACTTAAGTGAAAGTATAATTAGGAAAATATACATTAAGTATTTAAACTAAAAGTACCCTATTCAGAAAAAAATCAAAAATTCAAAATTATTCTTAATCAAGTACAAAACAACTTTCATGTTTATCAGAGTTGCCTTTTTTTCCAAGCAGCTTATTGCATAATCGACTAATTGTCCCGGCTGTTCTTGTGTTAAATGTTGGGTAGTTTAATTTAAAATAAAATATATTCTATTAACTTTTCTCATGCCTTTTTATGCAAAAATCTTATTTTGGAAAGTGACTTAAGCTTTTATGTAAATGTAGTGAAGTAAAAGTATAAAGTGGCCTATAAAGAAAACACTCAAGTAAAGTACAAGTACATCAAAGTCATACTCAAATACAGTGCTTGAGTAAATTTAATTAGTTATATTTCACTACTATATATGAATAAGAACCTTTTTCTGACTGCATGTCTTTCATTAAAATTTCTTTTTTTAATGTATATATTTACATACTTACAAATATGTTTATGCCTGTGTTTTTTAGCATTTGTTTTACAAATGACAGTTTCGGTGTCACTGGGCGTCTAATGTTTTGGCGTTGAGGAGACAGAGTGAGAGAGCACTTAACCATCTGCCTGTCGTGACAGCATGTTGCAGGTTTTGTTCTCTGAGAGCTCAGAGCAAACACACCGAACAGCAGATGAGTCAGCGCTCCTTTAAAGGGCAGTTCCACCAAAATACTTTTTAATTCTGCGGCTGCATTTTCCTCTCTGGCTTCTGCAGTGTCTCAGATGCTGATAAACACCTTTAAAATCTCCTGACTGCAGAGAAAATGCTGCCGCACCGGTGACCATAAAAACAGGCAGCATATTTCCTTTAAGTGTTGCCGTGGTTACGTTGATAATGATCTTGCTGTATGTGTTAATGTGTCTCCGTGTCCGCAGCTGTGTGTTCGTCTCCTTGTCTGAATGGAGGCAGATGCATCAGGCCGAACAGATGTCACTGCAGTCCGGGGTGGAGCGGACACGACTGCTCCAGGTGATGAGAGACCAAAAAAAGAGATCTTTCTTTCTTTTCTTTTTCTTTCTTTCTTTTTTAAATTTATTTTGACATGTTATGAGATTTTCAAGAAACCAGAAAACATTATATACAAGCATACAAAACAAAAAGGTAATAAAATAAAGATACACTGAAGAAATACATTTTAAAAAATTATATAAATTATTATAAAATGTCTCTCCTCCAGCTTTTTGTTTTCAAATATTCAAATAAATAAACAATACTCTAAAACTTAAGTAAAATAGTTCTGATAATTAGTAAATTAAAGTGAAAAATACAACTAAATGTTTCGCTTTATACAGTTAGATATGTATATGAAAGAATAGTAATTTCATTTATTAAAGGGGCAGTTCACCCTAAAAAATAAAAACACATACTTTTCCTTTCACCTGCAGTGCTATTTATCAATCTAGATTATTTTGGTATGAGCTGCCGAGTGTTGGAGATATCGGCCGTAGAGACGGCACTCAGTTTATGGAGCTCAGAGTGCCAAAAATAAATTAGACAAACTCAACAGCAATGTCTCCAGAAATCATGACGCGGTTACTCGAGATAATCCAGACTTTGTTGTGAGCATTTTCATGCATTTTCTTCTACTGAACCACATCCACCAACCGCATCACGGCGCAGAAGGAGGCGTGCATCCACTCGTGAGCGAGGGGCTCGAGCTCGTGGCGGTCCAACATCTTAACACCGATGGCGTCCTCCAGCCACTGCAGTTAGAATCCCGTCCGTACAAGCAGTGTCAGAAAAACTGATTTTTAAAATGTGAGACCACTTTATTCAGTATTTCTACCGGTTTAAATCACCAGGTCTGTTTGTTTTGGAGAGGAGGAGACCTCTGCAGATATTTCAGCTCCCGCTAAAAAGTTCCTGAACATCTGGATCTTAAGTTATCAGAGAAAAAAGGTGAGCACACATTAGCAGGTGCTGGGCTATCTGCCCGTCTGCGTCATGTCGAACAGCATCAGAGAAACACTGATTTGTAACGTGAAACTGCTTTATTCAGTGTTTTTACCGGTTTAAATCACCCGGTTCGTTTGTTTCGGAGAGGAGGAACTCTCTGCGGATAATTCGGCTCCCGGTTAAAAAAACCTCCTAAACAAAGACCACTGGATGAATTCTGAGAAGAAGTTTCAGCTGGTTGCAATCTGAAATCCTCACCGCTAAAAGCCACTAAATCCCCCTAAATCTGACACACTGTTCCTGCAAATATCGATGGGTGATAAAGACGTGATCGGTAGTGACATTTACTCTTCAGACTAAAAGAAGTACTCTGATCCTTTACTTAAGTAAAAGTACAAAAACTACTGAATACTCCACTATGAGTGAAGTCCAGTATTTAAAATCTTACTAAGTGTGTTATTATCAGCAAAATTTACTTTAAGTATCAAAAGTGAAAGTACTCATTCTGCAGTAGAATGTTCCCTGTCAGTGTTTTACTTTTATACATGATGTTTTTGGATTAATGTCTCTGCTGCATTAATGTGTATGTTGCATTTCACCGCCGTAGATGTTTAAGGTTGCGCTCATTTTTACTCCTTTACATTCTGTTGAATATTTTTATCGACAGATTTGCATCATATTCTGGGAAATCATGTTTGTAGCTCTCTGTCCTGTGAGAAACACGAATCTCTAAACTTTTTTATCGTGTCAGAAAAGGTTTTTGTGACGATGCATTTTCCAGCTGATTCAAAAGAAGAAGTTGAATTGTTTTCACCCATACAGTACACTTCCTTACGGAGCCCGCGAGGTGACACGGGTGTGTTTTTGCACTCGTTTTAAGAATAAAATAAACCTTTTTCAACCTGCCAAAAACTGATTCCAACTCCTGTCTTGTCACTGAAAGGCTGTTTCTGCGTCAGAATGACTTGATTTAAGTAATAGTCCTCATTTTTGACAGTTTATAGCCCATCCAATCTCTTTTAACTGTTTTAAGGGCCAATAAAATGCACTTTTTCAACCTGCCAACTAGTGACGTTAGCTCCTTTCTTGTCACTGAAAGGACTGAAAGGCTGTTTCTGCCTCAAAATGACTTGATCTAAAGGCTTGTAATTGACTGAAACCACTCCAGTCCTTTCAAAATATGAAAATGTTGCGTAAAACACATGCAGGATTTAGTATTTCGCATGCATGTTTAAAAAAAAACAAAACACATCCATGTCACCTCTGGGGCTTCGTTCTTCATCCTTCAGCTTATCAGAAAAAAAACTTTTTAACTGGATGGGAATTTGTAAACTGAAACTGTTAAATGTAGTGAAGTAAAAAGTGCAGTATTAATCTCTAAGAGGAAACAGTAGAAGTATAAAGTTAAAATCCTGAAGAACAAGCAACATGCACTCACACACAGACCTTGAGATGATGTACTTTATACAATTACACACCAAATAACCGTTTCTGTCTTTCTTCTCTTTGCAGGAAAAGAAAATCAGGCTACTATCACTTCTAAAGGTTCCTCTCAGCTCCATGTGAATCGTCTTATGAAGGGAATTCTTGTATAGTTAACTGACACTTGTAAACCATTCATTCTCATCTCTCTGCAAAGGCAAAGCAAGAACCATTTTGTAAAATAAAGCTGTATTTTTTCATATAGAGACTCAACAGTATTAAACATATGCTGCTATATACTTGTATGATGTGTAAAAACTATTGATGTGATTGTCCAATGTATATGTGTAAACTATTCTCACATTTTTATTAAAGCATAAAATACCATTAAATAATTGTTTTGATCAGATTCATTGCTCTTGCAGTGACGGGTTGTGTGTCATGTTTTGGTGCGTTTGAGAATAAGAAGAGTACAAAGTTCCTTGTCTCGATTTATTATATCCACCTTGTTGAACACATCATACAAAGACAGTTCAGGAGTTTGTCAGGAGCAAAGCTCTCATATAAAACAGAATAAAAGGGTTTTAATAAAGTTTCAGCCAGCTGTTGCCACCGTAAACACATACAGTGAACTGACAGGACTAGAGTTTGTCACCAACATAAAATGAGCTGAATAAATTATTATTGCCAGCGTGGACTAAAAGAGCTGATGGTTACTGTACACAACATAGAGCTGGAATTTCTTGGGCATGTACAGAGAGCAACAGAGGCTACTGTGGTTTATACAGTGGAGGTGAGTGTGGATTTGTCAGTGGGGCGTCTATGTTCTCAACTCTTCCACTTTTGCAGTTAGTGTGTCTTTGTTAGCACCGGAGAACTCGAACACCTGAAAGACAGTGCAGACAGAGCGGTTCAAAATGGCTTATTAAAAAAAAGAAAAGAAATCATTAAAATAATAAGAATAAAATAATAATCATTTAGACAATCCTCCCTTCCTCCCACCACCTCCTCCCCAGACCCAAAGGCAAATGTCACACTGGTTGTTGTTAAAGTTGTAAACCCACCAAATTGCAAACATAAATATTGTTTGATATGTAACTTTTGTATGTTGTTATGCAAGTGGATGTAAGGGAGGTAGAGAGAAATTCTGTTTATTTTTCTCCTAACTTTTTTTACCCCTGACTCTGTCCGTCCTTAGTGCCTCACTAACACATTAACTCACACACAAACACACACACAACACAGCCATTCAACACCCTCATTATACATTGAACCAATGTGCCATTATGCCTGTTTGTTTTACCTTCTCTCCTACATAGTTTTGTCTTCACTTGTTTTGTGCCTGCATCACTAATAATAAAATTAATAAAATAAAAGAATACGCAGAAACTTTAAGGCCCTGACACACCAAGCAGACAGTCGGCCGTCCGCCCATGTTTGACGGCGAACGCCTGTGGCCCTCGTCGCTTCGGTGAGTCACACCACACACTGTTGGCCCTTCTCAATCGCCCATCGGCAAATGAAATCACTCTGGCCATTCAGCTCAGCGCACGAGAAGAGAAATTGAAGTGAAAAATGTAAACAAAGGGCTTAAGTCTAGAGGGAGTGAGGTCGAAATAAATGTGTTAAATGAGGAAAGATTGTTTTTCTTTAACCGTTGAGCTCCTGATGGTTGTGTTGTTCGTTGGCGCTCTGTAATTATGCTTTGTTCTTTCAACATTTGATTGTGTTGTTCATGAGCTAACTGGCTAACTGGCTAACTAGCGTTATGACCGTCTTTGAATGATGATTACAGAGACCCCGTTTGCTGCCATAGAGAGGTATCTCGTGCTTCTTAGCTGCCGGCTTAGTGTGTTCCTGTGCAACTTTTTGGTTGACACATGGTGAAGCAACGGCGATGCAGCAGGTGACTTTCATCAGCAGTAGTTCTCATGTCAGCTTGTGTGTCACTGCCTTTACTTTTCAACAATGCTGTGAATGTTAACATGTTTAGGCAGAAAAACCATTTGGTTATTTTTAAGAAAAGATTGTGTTGTGGCTTAAAGTTTCAAAGGAGAACACACGTGTGTTTCCTCGGTCTCTGATGGCATAATATGGTAATTTCATGATTCAATACAGTAAATGTACATATTTTTTCTTTTATAAAAGGTGAAATTTAATGTCAATATTGCCAAGTACATCTTTGCTGTGTATGTTCATGCTTACCTTCTCTCCATTCTTGAAAAATATGAACGTGGGCATGCACTGGATCCCACAATCTGTACTCACATCCTGAAAAGAGCAAAAAAAAACAACAATCAGACGGATGGACTGAGTCAAAAACACTGGTACGATCTCATAAAGGACTGTTCGGGCTAATATGCATGACTGTAAATGATAATGGGCCAAACAGATGAATACATGTCAGAAACATTTAACAAAAAACTGCACAGTAAACAAGCCTGTCGTCTTTACGGAGCATTATAATGTTGGAAATACGGGATGTACAATCCTGCCAGACTGGACATGTTCAGTCATCCAGATAAGAGACAGCAAACAGGGAACTATTGTGAGTTTTTAAATGAACGTGACACCCGAGCCTCTCCCTTCATCTTAACGGACTTGAAGAAACAAACCCCTGTGCCAATAGGAGTGTTTTTCTGTTTAATTACCTTGAATGATTTGACTGTTGCAACAAGTGAACACCTTGTTACCTTGTCACCTTTGTTAGATTGGTTTTTCCTGTTTTTAAAAGCTCAGATACAATACCTTGGCTGCAGAACTCTTAACCAAGAAACTGCAGGTTGAAAGCATTTTATACAGCATTTAAGAATTACCTATCAAGCAAGTGTGCGCTCAACTCAAGCTCCATATCATTCAGTTTGTGTGACAAAAAAAATCAGATTATGTGCAATGAAGCGCTGCAGTAAAAGCTAAAATAAAAGTAAAACTTTGACCCCTACATGCATAAGATAAGCATTTGTATTTCATCTTAGTAGCGATCATAAGTAGAGGAAATACCGATCTCCAGAACATCCTGAATGCCTTTGCCACAGCTTACTTGCTCCTGGGACTTGACATAAGAAGACTCAGATTTTACACCAGCCAGCACCTGATGAACGCTTCCACGCCAAACAATTTGTGTGGACAACATCTTGACAAATGCCATTACTTTGCCTACCTTGGCAGTCTTTTTTCCACAAGAGCTGTCATCTGGTGACGAGACCGACCACCATATAGGTTATGCCATTGGAGCTTTTTGATTGGCTGAGGAAGAGCGTGTTTAAAGATCAGGACATCAAGACCAAGACCAAACGCCTCATCAAGTGGTATTTGTGCCTTCCCTGCTTTAAGGGGTCGAAAACAAGGCCGCCTACAGCAGACATATGAAATCCTTGGAGCGGTACCTCCGTAAAATCCTGATGATCAGCTGAGAAGACAGGTGAATAAACATCAGCTTCTTGACATCCCCAGATTCACCACAACTGTCACTTTGCAAGAAAAGAACCTCCACTGTGTCGCAGGTGAAAAGAGGCAACAAAGAGAGAGAGATCCACCAAAACAGGAGCAGTACCATGAGCGATACCTCTGTAAGATCCTAAGGATCAGCTGGGAAGACATGCGAAATAAGTAACCCCAATATCACCACAACCATCACCTGGCACCAGTTGTGACGGGCGGACCATATCATGCGCATGCCAAATACCCACCTACCGAACGAAGTCCTTTGTGGCAAAGTGAAGGAAGGGAAACGTACCCAAGGAGACCAAAACAAGTTGTATAAAGCCAAGACCAAAGCCCACCTGGGAAAGTGCCACTTCATCCTCAGCACAGCAAGAAAAGGACCTTTACTGTTCCACGGAAGAACAACAAAGAAAGGGAGGTCCACCACCAAAACAGGAGCAGTTCTACCCATGATGCCTCCGTCAGATCCTTAGGATCAGTTGGGAAGACAGGTTAACCAATATTAGTGTCTTGAAGGAAGCCAAAAATCATAATATCACAACTATCACCTGGCATACACACCCACGGGGGGCCAGAAAAAGTTTTACAAAGGAAACATAAAAGCCCACCTGAGAAAGAGCCACTTCAACCTCAGCATCTGGGAGGAGGTGGCTCTCAACGGAAACCTGGTCTATGATGGCTCAGCACAGCAAAAATGGATGTCCACTGTCTCATGGAAGGAACAGTAACACCAGTCACGCCTCTGTAAGATCCTGAGGCTCAGTTGGGAAGATATTCAAACTGATGTTAGTATCTCGAAAGAAGCCAACAACCCCAATATGACCACAAACATTACCCGGCACCAACTGCGATGGACAGGCCACATGCCAAAGACCTGCCCTCCGAAAGAAAATGCTTTTCAGCCAGCCGAAAGGAAAGAAACAAAGAACAGAGAGATCCACCACCAAAACGGCTCCACAACGTACCGCCACCACAACACCACTCACAACTCCCCAGTGCAACATAACACGGGGCTTCGACAGCCACCAAACTCACCAACAGGAGACCACTTGTATGACTTCAGGTGATCGCCAATGGAGGGGTGACGGGTGTTGATCGGCGATGACGATTGAGGTGACAGGTAGCAACATTTGTCTTAAGAGGCAGTGTTATAAAATGATGGATAAAGGCAGACTGAGCCGGCAGTTAGTTTTTTGTTGTATTCAGTATATTTACTCAACTTTTTCATAAACAATGATCACAGACGAAGCCTAAATGTTGTACGTGACTGACTAGTTTCTGCTTCCTTTGCAGAAAATTTGGGATAAAATCACATCTAAAAGGTTCCTCTCAGCTCCATGTGAGTAATTTTACAAGCAAATTGTTTTTTTAGTTAACCCGACGCTTGTAGACAATGCATTCTCATCTCTCTGCAAAGGCAAAGCAAGAGCCATTTTGTACATAAAGCTGTATTTACAAAACTGTTATATACTTGTAAACAGGGTGTCTACAAGTATCTGAAACTTAAATACCTTTTAAGACCTTTTCAAGATCATTTTAAACCACATTTTGTACCGATTTTTGGACAAATCAGCCTTTACCTGTTAAAACATTGGAAGTAAATATAAAGGTTATTACTATATGTTTTGTGCAGAAGTACGTTTTATGTTAGAATATGGTTATTAGAGAGAGTACAGTTAATCTAAATACTGCAAATAGGTAAATGCAAGTATAAGGTAAAAAGTCAATATTGGGTTCAGTGGTAAGTTTAAAGATTTCTAACATCCGAAATGTAGACTTTCACACAGAAGCCTCAATCATTTTGACAAATAGAAATGAAATCAAATGTTTGTGTAAGTCTTCACAAATTCAAATTTTAGACTATTCAGTGACTGCTAATGCCTAATACTAATAAAACTTGATTTTAGAAATTAAAAATTTAAAGACCCTGCTTGTATAAAGTATAATATACTACATAATTAAATGCTCCAGTGAGGTGTTGTGTATGAAAGTCACGTTCTGTGGTGCTTGACACATTCAAATTAGAAGAGAACAAAGTTTCTGTAGCTCATCTTTATTTATTAAATCCACCTTATTGAACACAACATGCAAAGACCGTTTAGGAACTAGTCAGGAGTGAAGTAAATTTCTCATACAAAAGTGAATAAAGAGTGATCATCAGATTTTAATCAAATTTCAACTAGTTAAAACAGTCAATACATACAAAGAACTGACAGGACTAGAGTTTTTTAGCAATACGTGATGAGTGGAAAAGATAACTATTTCTTGTGTGGTATAGAAGAACTGATCGTTACTTTACACAACATGGTGCTGGGATTTCTTTGAAGGCAAAGTGGCTACTGTGGTTTGTACAATGAGGGTGTCTGTGGATTAGTTGGTGGGACTTTATGTTCTCAACTGTTGCACTTTTTCTTTCAGTTGACCTTGGTCATTACCAGAGAAGCGGTGCACCTTAAACAGAGTACAAACAGAAGAGTTAAAGACAGCTTTAAATTTTAAAAATACATAATGATAATTATTGAACTAAAAAAGTGTATATCATTTTTCAATATCACAATCTCCAATTTATTTTTGACTAAAGCATTATCATGATTGTGTCAGCATTTTTCTCCACTGTAAAGTATAACTTTTTTAAATTTCAGGTATGAAAAAACTCAAAAAAAATCTATCTGTATAACTGCTTCTTACATGAAGCTAAACATTTCCAGCCTCAGCAGGTTTGAGCAGAAAAGCTCTGATGAACTGACTATAACAAGCAGACAGGTGAGGAACAGCTTGTTAATACAATGGAGCACTTATCTGCTAATAAACCCAGAAAATAAATATTTGCTTCAGGAGTTGGTGGAGACCAAAACCGAGCTAAAAGTTAGTGTTAGTTAATATTTTATTACAATTTACCAGGTGGCCAGAAACAACACTCTAAATGACTGAAAAGATTCCCCAGATCTGTCAGATGTCTAAATGAGCAACACTTTACAAGTTTACAACAAAACTTTGTCAATGTTTGCATCTTTGCTGTAATTTTTTATGCTTACCTGCGCTTCATTCTTGAAAAAAATGAATGTGGGCATGCTTCTAACCTCAAAGGCCTGACAAATATCCTGAAAAGAGCAAAAGGAACAATAGTCAGATGGCTGAACTGAGTCCAAAACACTGTAATGCCTTTATTATGGACTGTTAGAGCCAACATGCAAGGTTATAAATGATGTGAATGGGCTAAAGAGACCAATACATTCAACAAGAATTTCTGTCTTAAGGAGCATAAGCTTGTTAGGAACACAGAAATATACAATGTTAAAAATATTTACAATACTGAACGCACTCAAGCCAGAAATATCTAAAGCATAGTCTCTAACAACTTGTGAAATGCTGCCAAACTGGACTTGTTAAGTCATCCATCAACTACTGAGTCATTACATGGACAGGACGCCTGCTGCTCCATCGTCACTGGTGCTTTCCGTTTTGTAGACTGTGTGCCCCTTTTGCTTTACAAATTCAGGAAAAACATTTAAACGTTTGAAGAACAAATTTAATCTTTTTTAAATGCAACAAAGGTGATTGTTTGGTTTGACTGCGTACCAAACTGCAAGTCCTAACTCAAACAGTTTGGTGTGAATACGTGCTCACACATAAGCCTCCAAACACGTATGATAAGCTTGTCGTCACCAAGAAAAAAAGATGGTGACTTTTTTTTTAAATTTACCTTTGAGCTACAGATGTTAATGTCGGTTAATTTTGCTTTTGACAGTCAGACAACTTTTAACGGGTTACTAACTGGTTAATTTTAACAAAAAAAAAAAAGAAAAAAAAAAGGCAAAATGACCTTCCTTTTAGTGCTCTATTTACTAATCACTGATAAGTACTGTTAGCCAGCTAACAACACACTACTCAACAACTACCAGACACGACACAATCTAAATACTACACACAGAAACACATGACGGACTTACTTTTGCGCTGTCAAAAAATTCATTTGACTTGCCCCGATGGAGAGAAAGCTTCTTTTGAAGACGTCTGTCCAATTTGTTCATGTTCACCGCAAAAAGAACACATTAAGGCCTCATATGTGCTTCCGATGGCTTTTCTGAAGCCAGCGTTAATCAACTCTTCTTTGGATTTTCATTTCAACATCATGCACGTGATCAAGAGACGGAATCAAAGAAAATTAGGGCCGTCCAGAATTGTCTGGACTCTGGAGCTTCGGCATTGATTAAAAGCAAATAATTGAAGTTTCTGTCAGTGGCGGCGGCATTTATTAATTTCATATAATAAAGGCCGTCACGACCTGGGATCCCTACCCGCGACAGTTTCCGCGTCAGGTGAAAGAGAGCGCCTGGTGTGCCTCCGGCTGCTGGACAGTGGTTGAGACACTTTATGGGCCTTGTTTGTAAAGTTATAAAACTCAGTTATGCAACACAAGAATCTCTGTCCACCGTTCTACATTAGTCTGTTAAATTTCGAGTTGCGTCTGAAATGATGCTCTGTACTGCAGGAAGGGCTCCACTTGCGGTGAGCTGCAGGTCAGCTCAAGCATTTGTGCTTCGGTGCGTTTTTGTCATCATGGACAATTATAATCACAATTATAGACCCACAACTACTCAGTAAGAACATAGAAATGACATTCGTCCTTTGCAAAAAAAAAAAAAAACATTTAGATTAGGTAAAAGACCTGTTTTAGAGTGAAATTAATACCAGGGCTATGATATTGGAATTATCTCTCTCTCTAACCTTGACCTGAAAATGTGTTTACACTCTGGTTGAAGCAGCGTTGAGTGTGACCAAACAAAGCCGTTATGTCAAAATGTGTGTCAGAGTTACCACCTGTGGTTCAAATAAACCACCGTGTCTGCCACTCATTCTGCCAAAAGCTGCTCTGCCTCTTTGAGAGTGCTGTTCATGTTTAAGGCTCACAGTTGTTTGCATTTTTATCTCCCAAATTTAAATGACGAAACGCTCACGCTGCAAAGCTTATTTTCGTTTCAACGTGTTGCAGCACTGAGACAGGACAACTTTGCACTTTGGTCACATGAGCCAGCCGTGGTTCCACATGGCTTGGGGAAATGGATTTCATGAATAGTCCACATTGCTTTGAGTATTAATGACACAGTAACACCTTACAAAACCAGAGGAGGGAAACTGCTTTAATCCTTCTCTCACACAATCCCAGACCTTCATTTACAATTCAAGAAAGACTGTCAACTTTTACAGATGTGGTCAGTATACCAGTATTTTGGACGTACTAAAGTTTTCCCTGTTGACAGCCGTATGGATAAAGTCCCTGTGTGTGTGCTGCAGTGTTAGGGGTCTCTGGAGTAGCAGCAGTTGTGGTAAACCTCGATGTGCTTCAGGCTTAAAGCATAATTCAAAACAAAAACACAGAAAAATGCGTGCTTACCTCAGCCTCATCCACGTCCACCTTGAGGAAGACCACGTTCTTGTTCTCAGGCAATCCCGACAGGCTCTGCAAGACAGTCCATCAGTGAGCATTCAGGACACTGAAAGTGCATGACGTCTGAAGCCATGCATGGCGACGTGTGTTCCTCAGGAAAGGGCTCACTTAAACAACAATCAACATCATATTCACAGAGTAATGAAAGTGACCAATGCTAGGCCAGTATGAAATACGCCTGATGGAAACATGTCAGTTTCATAAAAACTCCCATTTATCGCAAAAAACTTCAACACTTCTAAAATATCACATAAGCTTTGCACAAATCTGTAATGGAAACCCAACTGTCTCTAAAAACATACTGCCTTAAAATGAAAGATGTTTTCTCTTCTTTTTGAAATTTCCCTCGTTCGTATGACCAAAAAATCAACAAGAGTATAAAAACATTCATAAACAAGACCGTCTCCCTTTTCCAACCATTCAAAAAGTTGGTTATTTAACTATGGTTTTGAAAAGACTTGAGTGACAAAATCATCCTCTTACCTCAAAAACAGGGCTTATCTGTTTACAGGGGCCACACCAGGTGGCTGTGAAGTCCACCACCACCAGGTTGCTTCCAGCGTCCTTCAGTTCTTTCTTGAAGGCTTCCTACAAAAAACCCAAGAAATAATGTTGGGAATTTGTTTGGTTTATGCTGTGAGGGATTAACGAAATTTAAATCAGCTATTACAAATTATATTTGAAGATTAGCAAAAATAACTGACAAAAAATTTCTAAGGAATAAAAAATAAAATGTAAATCACATCTAAGCTTCTGCTGCCTCTGATAGAGAACAGTCCCCAACTTCTCCTTTTGTTTATTTTGTATACAAGACTCACACATAGCAATACTGTCTCCTCTGGTGCTTTTCCTAAAGTCTAACTAAAGAGTTTATTTTGTTGTGCTTTTACGAATCCAGTAACATCCGAGGTACAACTGTGATTTTCTGCTTTTAAAAAAAAGCTGTGCAACACTCTTTAAAGCTTGCAGGTCCAGGTTGTGACCTGGACAGGTGCCAATGTGAGGTTTATATAAAAAACAACCCATTTCCTTATGATATCAGAGCATTACAACAACAACGCTGAATTGTACACTTAAGTGTTTAGACTGCATAATCATGTTTTTATGAAGGTTGTTAATTATGCAAATTGAAAGTTTTGCTCAACAGATTTTATTGTAATTAATTATATGCTCTTGGCAATTAAAGTGTGGATATTATAAGGGTGTTGTACTTGGGGAAAAGTAGGACTGATAATCCCGGGCCCCAATGGGTTGAAGGCCCTGAAAAGGCCTGGATCAAAAGGTTTGTTTAAGGTTTCTTTAAAAAAAAAAAAAAAAAAAAAAAAAAATCAGTGAAAACTGAATTGAAATTACACACTTTTTTTAAAGGTCATTTCCTTGTTTCACTATTTGTTTTATCCAATTCTCAGGTAATTTTCCTTTACTTTTTTTGTACGAATTTCTTGCTCATTTTTGGATCATTTCTTTTTCCGTTTTTTTTCCTAAAGAAATTAAGCCAATTTGCTCAGGTTTCAAATGGTTAATCTTTTGTCAACCGTACACCTTATTTCAGACATTTAAAAAAAAAACAACAACTTTGAATCATTAACTCATATACAGGTTTTATACCTCATTACTGTGGTAAAAAAAGAAAGATAAAAGTGCGAGAAAAAAAAAGAAAGCAAACTCACTTTGTGTGAGAGAAACATGGATCATGAGAGGAAGTGCGGGGGCCCATAGACACTGCTTTTGCACAGGGCCCAGAATTTTGTGCTACGCCCCTGTGTATGAAAATATGCGCTGTAACTGGAAAGCACATTACGGTGCCCGGCCCTAGCATCATGGAGCTCACAGCGGACAGGCCTGCTGCGGACGGCTGTCCGACATGATGCAGCAGCGTAGTTAGCTACAAATTGTTGCAGGTTTAGCATCTATCCGATACTTCTAGCCAACAATTGGTGGTTTAAGATTACGCAGCGTTGTTTCCATTAGTAAACACAACTGATGTTCGGTCCAAAAACTTAGCGGTTACCCGCTAGCAAAAGTCCTCACATGGTAGCCGCTAAACCATATGCACAATGAATCACCCAGTCAACGAGGGGCTAACGCTATAGCTTTACTTTGGATATTTAACCATTAAAAGGTGGATTTATTTACGCAAACAAGCTAGAAACCGCCAGAAAATTAATTTTAATGTGGAGAATGGGTCACGAGAGGGGGGGAAACGGGCGCGCGACTGCCCGGGCGGTGGAAGCACCACATCATCCCCCGACCGTTGGTCAGCTAAAAACATCTACTGATGAGTTAAAATGGAGTCTTTTAACAAGAAAAACCGAAGAATAAACAAAACAAAACTTACCAAAGACTCCACTTCCTTAACGCGAGTCATGATGGCTGTGAATGTGTCTCGAGGTGAACAACGAGCGGATAAATTTGGGAATCCCTTTTCTCCAGAAGACACTGCGCGGTTTTATGTCAGCTGTCAAACTGCTCAACGGCAGCCCAGCCCTCACCGGAAACGAATGTGATTACAAAATAAAAGCTTTTGTCGTAGGTAAACAGCGAAAAAGCGACGACTATCTGCCTTAATCGTCGAATTTGCATCATCCGCATTTCATTTCATACACATTTCGCAACAAATATATTATTTATTTTGATAATGTATAGCGCATTTCAAAGCTTTTAAAATGAAGACGTTTATTTTGAAGGTTTCCGGGAATGTAATATTTTCCAGTTTTGCTGCTTTACGCCCACAATAAGTCAGTCACTGTTGGGTGTTGCCGTTTTTCTATTTCATCATCTTAATTAATTAGTTATTTATTTGTTAATTTATCAAGTGCTTCTTTGTGTTTTGTAAACGTTTGGATGGCCGCTGACTTTATGCAAAAATAGGTGTCGGAGTAGGTGGAAAAAAATACGGATTATTGGTATTTTTAAGTACAGTTACATTATATTGTATCCTAATTTGTTCTAGTTCTCCTGCAGTCTATCTCCCATGTATTGTTGCTTTAATAAAGAGAAAGAGGTTAAACTATAATTCAAGTCACAATGACTTGACAAATTCTTGGTTTACCGTAAACGACTGAGTCAGCGCATCTCAATTCCACTGTAGTAATACCGAAATCAATACCGCCACGCAGCGTCCCATACGTGACCTGCCGTCATTACGTCAACACTATAGTTTTGGTTTTTTTGCAGCCTTTTCACTTTCACATTTATCCTAAGTATTTCTTTTTCGTCCTTTTGTGTCATTTGTTGTTCCCTTTGTGTCTCCTTGTTGTTGTTTTGTGTCCCTCTGAGGTCTTATTATGTATGTTATTTTGTCTCTTGTGGTTGTTTTTCCCAATTTTGTATTTATTTTGTGTCCCACTACAGTTACTTTGCTTCACTTTCCGGCCATTTTCAGTCTCTTTCTGGTTGGTATGTGTTAATTTGAGTGACAGTTTGCAAGTGAAGCCAGGGGTGCCCCTGAAAGTTTGGGCCCTGTATCTATGGGGACATTGGTCTTTCCTAAAAAGTCCTTCAGGTATGCCAAATCCACACTTTTACACCACAAAGTGGACAAACCTTGCACTATTCTACTGTGCTTACAACATCCTATGTAACCATGGAGCTGGGGCTCTCATCACCACCACAACCCTATGAAATTTAAATTAGCGTCTAAAAATACAGCTTATTTCCTGATCAAACAAAAAGCTGCACTTGGCAGCAGAAGGCTAACAGCGCCTGCTCTATTATCTCGACTCTACTCGTTTTAGGATTGAAAGGAACATACGTCATCAATAGCTTTTTTTTCCCTCCTGTTCACCTCAGACCTTAAATGCAGGACATGCAAAATTAATATCAAATGTAAACTATGTGGATACTAACAAACTGCAATATGAAGCCATAAACACAAATAAAACATACGATGTAAACAAAAAATCTGGAAAAAAAAGCCCTAAATTTTATTACCTATGCAAAAACTCCCACTAAATACAAAGCACATGGTTGATAATGTTACAGTAGATAACATATAGATGCATGAGCAGCAGATCTACACATACTTTTTCAAATGCATTTCAAAAAGGTGCCATACTATGAATTAAAATGAATCAATTTTAAAGAGTGAAGGTTTTCAGACTTAAATCTCTCACAATGATGCTAAAAATGATAAATCACATTTTTCTTGGATGTCACGTTAATATAAAAAACTAGCTAGTTAATTGTGAGTGTCTATTGCTCACTCCTTCATGTATGAGTTCTGTAATAATGTTTCAGTTGTTGATAACACAGATTCTTCTTCGTTGTTAAACATCAGACTGCGACAACAGCCTTGCCGACATTTTCTCCCCGCAGCATCCCCATAAAAGCAGCTGGCATATTTTCAAAGCCTTTGGTGATGTGCTCCCGACACTGCAGCTTGCCCTGCAGATGCAGAATAAATAAAATCCCATAAATTACGCTGAAGTGGAAACATGGAAAACCCCAATAACTGAGTATAAACTCTTAATGAAGAAACTCCCAAACACAAAAACATCTGTTTTCAGTTACAAACCTCTTTGAACCATCCAATCAGCCTCTTAAGGGACTCGGGGTGCTTGTGCTCCCATCTGCTCTGCATGAAGCCCTCCATCTTCAGCTGCTTGAAGATCATGGTCAGGTGGGGGTACGGACCTGAGACAGAGAGATGATTGAAGAGAAAAACTTTCAGTGGGAGCCCAAGGAAACAAAGTCTGTTAAGACTAAGCTGTTTTACTAACTCTCCTTTAACATTTGAGTAACGCAATGTCGCCATCTAGTGACAAAGATGTAAAATCATCTGAACATGTGAAATTGTAAAATTAATTACTTGTTAAACCTTTGACACCTGGAGTGGCATCAGGTTTCTTGTGTTGCTTAGCTTTGAAACCTGAGAAAAAATATTTATTTCCATAGAAAAATTGAGAAAAAGGCAATAAGCCACTTAACAAGAAATGCAATAGATTACTAAAAGGTGCCGAAAAGTTGGCCCTAAAAACTAACATTAAAAAAGGGGGAATCACTAGAAGATTTTCGAATAAAAAGGGAAAATTGTCCCTATTAAATCATTATATTATTGATGAAAAACTACATAAAGGTTTGGGTTTCTTTTATTTAACAGGATTTTGTTCAAGTAATTTTTTTCTTCTTTCCTTTTTTATTATTTTTTTTCCGATAATTTTCTTGTAACTTCATACTAATTTCTTGCCTATTTTTTTGTCTATTTCTCGTTGGGTTGCTTGTTGCCGTCTTAACACTTTTTTTTTTCTTTTTTGAGAGATATCAGGCCAATTTGCTAAAGTGGTCAAGGGTTAAACACAGTTATAACTGCATTTCAGTATTTTTTTCCACACAGTGGTATCTAACTAAAATGGAAAGATCAACAGATCAACTATCCACACATGACTCAAACTCTACAAACTGCTGCTGAGGAAAAAAACAAGTCATAAAGAGATCCACCTGCGATATGTTCGTGGACCCACAAAAACGTCTAAATTTAGAGAGAATGCATACTGAACTAGTCAATTAACGCGAAAAAAATGGTACGATTATTGATACAGAAAATTAAAGTAAGGAATTACACACCTGTTTGGGGCATGGTGTCATTGTACGTGGAAATGGCTCCACACACAGCTATTCTTCCAAAGTTCTTCATCTGTTGAATGGCGACGCTTGAAAAAGGACCTCCCACCTAAAAATCAAGAAGAAGCGTCAGTTTAACCGCCAAAAAGAATAGCAATAATGACGTTTTAAACATTTAGCCCACACTGTCATTACCTACAGCTGCCAAATAAAAACAGGGGAGCATGAATAGGAAATGTTCAAGGACACTTGATGAGCTTGAAGCTACATCGACGTTGCTCACATTTTCAAAGAAGCAGTCATATCCGTCCGGAGAAGCCTTCTTAAGCGCCTCCTCCAGGGAACCAACAGTCTTGTAGTTGAAGGCCTCGTCGAAGCCCAGTTCTTTGAGGAAAGCCACCTTGGCATCGGATCCTGCAGAACCCACCACCTTACAGCCCTTGATCTTGGCAATCTGGCCCACGACGGAGCCCACCGCCCCGGCTGCAGCGTTCACCAGCAGGGTCTCGCCCTTCTGGAGTCCCAAGACTTCTTCTATCCCGTACAGAGCCGTCAGTCTGGAGAGAAAGAATTAAAATCCGACTATAAAAATGTGAAAAGCACGAGGGTGTGAGTTCCCTCTGCCTTCACGGAGGAGCCTCCTTGACCTTCGTGATGTAATCTCTGGTAACTGCCGCCATGGTAACGTTATCATCAGTGACCTCATCTCAACAGCAAGAAAACATCTGGAATTGTTTATTTTCTTAAAGAAAGACAAAACTCAGCTGTTCTGCGGAGAAAATTTAAAATAGCCGAGACACAAATGATCTCCCTTAAACATTAACAGGAAAATGGCAATCCTTTTTTTCTACAGCAATCTTATCAGACATTCAGGGAACATCAGATATTCACTTTCTGCATAATAGGTCACACACAGGAGCTGCACTAACCTTCAACTTTTGGCTACTAAGCAGCTGCTCACTCCCAACTCTATGGATTATCTTGAGTAAAAAAAGTACTTTTTTCATGCTTTGAGCAGCACAAGCCGAGTGTCAGCTAGTTTTATTATACAGGAGAGAAGGAGGATATCTCAAACACTCGACAACTCACACCAAAACAACAACAACAACAACAACAATAAATAGCACAACAGGTGAGAGAAAAGGTGTGAATCTTTCAATTTTGGGGTGAACGCTCCCTTTAAAATTTTCTGTATCTCTTTCACTTGTTTGGTCTTACATATTTAACTTCTATGAAGCGAGCCAGATTTCTTTAGTCCTGGTGATTCAGCTCAGACAGCTTCACATGTCCATCAAACTGTTGTAAAAGCTGAAAAAAAACCAAGTTATGGTAAACTGTTTACAAAAAAATAATTCAAGTCTTCCTTCTGGAAGTCTTGGTGTCACATATAATGCCTCTGCCTGCAATTTACAGCCGTAAAGGCAACCTAACATCTGTCTTACCCTGGCATGCCGATGCCACCCAGAGCCAGGGACATGGAGACGTCTTGCGGCCACTCAGGCATGATGGGAACGAGGTCTGTCCCATCAGAGATTGTGTGGGTCCTCCAGCCAACACGACCAATGACATGGCTTCCCACAGGAAATGCCGGGTTATTACTTTGAATCACTCTGTAGAAAAACAAAATAACACAAAAACAAGAGGGGAAAAGGTCATTCCCACTTCAGGCTGAGGTGTCACTGAACCAATTAGCTCCTAATGCAGGCACTTAAATTGAAAATGAAAAGTTATCTTAAAAATGACAACTCTTTAAAGTGTGTTGCGGTATCCTAGACGACTGTATGATGTGGCAGATGAGTTTTAAGCACTTTGCTTCACAACAAAGTTAAGAAAATACAAAACATGTGCGTTTCAAACAGATTATTTAGAGCTTGTTTGGAAAGTTTGGAGTAATTTATTCTGCATGTTAATCATCAAAAACATTTCCACTGAAGCAGACTGAGTGTCTGATCACTAAGCCAAGAACATTACAATTGTCCGCTTTTGCTTTTCAGTGGCTGTGAATCAAAGGCTTCGAGGATAATTAACAGCAGGTGCAGGACTGTTTCTGTTTCGGTAAACATCTGCGCACATGAGGACAGATTAAAGACATTCCTGTGTGTGTGAGTCGGTGCGTTTGTGTTCTTTACTTGGCCACTTGAGCTCCGATCATCACATCGCCTTCATTCATGCGAACCCGACTGAACGGCCTGGACAGACAAACAATACATTTATATTTATTTTACCTGAATTTTTGGATTATATAATCATTTGTTAAAGTAATTTAAAAATGTTTTTTCAGATGCAGGATCCTGCTCTGCTCTTACCTCATGTATGGGTCCACGCTGAGAAACACGGCTTCCAAAAGCACCTCTGAAACAAAACGAAATATCAGTGCAAAACAAGTGTAAACCCAATGTGAACATACGTTTTCCTCCTCTGTGCATGACTCAGTCAAGTAAATATTGACTCATTTAAAGCTGGTGTTTAATTCATGATTAATTGACAAATGATTGTGATACAACGAAGACAAGTTGTGCATACTCCTCAAGTAGAAGGAATAATAAGACAAAAATCATCTTACCCCCATCTTTAGGCGCAGGGAGCTCCTCCACCTTGAGCTCAAAGTTACTGTCCTTCGGGAAGCCGTCAAAGTGCTTGGTCAGGATCCACGTCTTAGCTTGGACCATGATTTTTTTTTTGTTTGTGGCAGCTGTGAGAGATAAATCGAATGACAGTAAAATGTGGTGCAGTAATCTCATTAACATGTTAAATGCACTAAATGCTGGGTTGAAACTTAACTTTTTTTGTTTACTTTTTTTTTTTTTTTTTTTTTACAAATTTGAGTTTTTTGAGTCATTTTATTTATTCATTGCAATTTCAGTTTTTGGCATGCTTTGTTAGTGTTTTCTGAAACTAAATATTTTTTATAGTTATTTACAGTATTTTTACAGCTCTGTAACAATACTTTTAATTGAGTAAAGCATCTGAATACTTCTTCCAACACTCTAACTCAGTAGTAGTAGTTACAACTGTGTATGCATAGTAAAGGTACACCCATAATCTGCTATGCCATAGTAATTAAATAAGAATGTATCCACCCTACAGACATGCCTGTACACACACATAAATGCACATATTTGAAACAGGAAGGAGCAAGTCCAGTAGTGTATTAATAACACAACTCAACCACAGTGACATTACATACTCTTCTTTTACAAAAACAATGACGCTGTTCTTAACACGACTGAAAAAAACCGACAGTGAGACGATGTGTAGTATATGATGATATGACCACCAGCAGGTTAAATCTAGTCACTGATCCGCAAAAGCGAAAAGCATAAAATTACAAGCCGGTATTTAAGTGATGACTGTACTCTCGCTGATGCCCCCCTCTCTTATATAACCATGTAATCCAGTTCATTAGAGCGTGTTACATTAAATACATCTCTATTCGTGACATTTTCCATGTGATGTGGCTTACCAGTTGTCGATCTTTGCAAAGAAATGGCAGAAGTTGTGAACCCACTGAGGACAAGAGAAACAGGTAGCGGTGGTTTGTTGAAAGCGTGGGAGAGGGAAGGCGGGGACCAAGGCTCGGTTCTTAAATCTGATTGGTTACAAGGCTGACGCAGCCTCTAGCGTATGACGAAAAACGTAACGTCATCGCGGCGTGCCTACGTGCAGTCCGTTTGGATGTGTGGCGCGAGCAGATAACGGCTTGGACGGGATGCTAACAAAGCGGAGTCTCTGAGTAAAATTGTAAGTATTGGAGAGATAGCTGTGTAACAAATTAAACTTTTATTGGTAAGATAACATATTTCGACACAACTGACAAAAGCCATGGTGGTTAGCAGCGTCGCGGTAACTACTTTCTAGCAACTAGCGCACACCAACTGTTGAGCTAACTTTGTGATGCTAACTGTTGTGACGCATCTGTTTTCTTATTTAACGCAACATTACGATACTTTAGCCGAATGACAGAAGCGAATATTTGCCATTTTTTGGCTTAAGTACGTTTTAGTTACAAGTAACACACCACCATTTATTTGCGAAAACACTGACAATTGTTAGAAATGACATACGACCGTGACGTAAGTTAACCTTAGCTAAACTATGATTAAGTAACAGAGACGTTTCTCGAAACGTTGCTTGTGATGATAATAATATTTGATTGGCTTTCTATGTTATTTCTATGTATGTAGATATTTATATTCACGTTGACAGGGATATTGTGAGAGGAGATGAGATATGTTTTGGTTATAATATTGTAACATCACGTTATTTGGTATATTCTTGTTCTCAAACGGCAGTTTACCATATCTTAACGTTAATTAAATACTAATGCTGATTAAAATGATGTTATCAGAACACCGTTTAATGTGCCAGAAGCTGAGCAAGCCGCGCCCAGTTTATCCATAAAAACTTAACTCACAGATTGTCCATGACTTAAAATATTATGTTTTTTTTTTGCTTAAGATAACACTCGGGAAATTGCAGTGCACTTGAAATACAAAGTTAGAGGGCTGCAAATACAAAACATGCGATAACCAAGGACTAAAACGGCAAAGAAGGTAAACAATATATTGCAAATTTAAACTAGATAAGATTAGACTAGACAAAAAGTAACAAAAAATATAACAACAATATAACAACTAGCCAAAAGTAAGATTGAACATTTTTTAAGAAGCCAACAGAAAGGTGCAAAATAGAAAAACTAGTGCAGGTTTATTTGCGATGAATGAGTGAATACCACAAGTAAACATAGTTGTCCTAGGAAGCTCGTGGAGCACATCCATAGCTGACCCTAGACAGGCTAGGCTGTTGTTTTTGTTTAATCCATAAAAAACAGATGTCCTTGGTGGCTTGTATTTTTCATTCCATAATTAGCCTGTTGACATATACTCCTCTACCTTAATGGCAACCAGGTTGTCATGACCTGTCATGTCACTTGCACAGTACAGATGTACAATAGTGTTCAGTGCTTGAAGGGATGTCATTTTGGGGGGGGGGCAGACATCCTGTTACCTACTCCTGACCAGACTTACTGTGTAACATTATGAGAACTACATGAGGTTTAAATCATCATGACTAATAGAGGGTGGTTTTACAACTTTGGAGAACTCTCATAATTACCTGTACGAATGATCATGCTTTTCTATATATAATCTCACTCTCTTTGTATTGATCTTTACCTGATCCTCCACAATGCAAACTGTGCTGCTGTGTGACTGATTTGCACAATAACAAGCGGGGCACAGAGTGCTAAACCATCATGTTAGACGGTGGGCAGTTTGTGGAGGCCATGGGCCGTCTAGGTTATCCTGGTGCATCATCACTGAAGGCCTCTGACTTCGACTGGCTGTTTGACTGCGCCCCAGAGAACCTTCACTTCTTGCGCTTTGTCTGTCGCACCCTCAACCAAAGCAATGTCCTCACAACGGAGGAGGCAAATGCTTATCAGGAGCTACAGAAATCTGGCAAGCCAATCCTCGACGAAGCAGCTTTGGGTGAGGTCCTTAAAACCATTGGACCTTCAGATGGGAGCAGTGCAAACATCTTAGGGCCCTCTTCATCGTCATCGTCTGCGTTTGCAGCTGAAGGGGATGTTACCATTGAGGACTTGCAGGCAGAGCTCCAGGCACTGCATAAAGAGAAAGAGCTGAAGCAGCAGCGGTACAATAGATTGCAGGTTGCAGCAACCTCCCGTGCAGATGTTGACCTACGACTTGCTGCAGAGCTGGAGAGTGCTACATTTAAGCTAAAGGAGGCCAGTGCTTCCATTGGAGCTGAGAATGCTGACACCAACGCTCTGTTACAAAACCTAACAGATGAGGTGAAAAAACTTGCTTCATTTCTCCCAGTTCAGCCTGATGCCAAACAAAAAGGAAAAGGAGAGCCTGTCCTCCTCTCTCAGCTGCCCTTGGATCCCTACCTTCACCAGGAGGAGCGCAACACTAAAACACTGGCTGCCTTCACTCAGAAGCATTTCTTCCAGGGCATCTCTGACATTGTTGAGACTTCTTGCTCTGAGCGCTTCCAGGTCCTTGACCTGAGTTCTTGTGAAGATGGAGAGGACAAAGAAAATGAGCGTGAGGGAAGAGAGAGAGAGGAGCAAGTGGTGGAGCGCAGGAAGACAGAGATGGCCAGACTTCAGTGGTCTCATATTGTGGCCCAACACCAACTGATGCAGGCCATGGCAGAGGAGAAGAGCGTTAAGGCTGGACTGGACTGGCTTTCTGAGAAGTCTTCTCATACTAAGGTAAAGCAGACAAATATGTATTTTATCTCATGCAAACAGTGTCAGAGTTTACATTGTATGTTTATGACTGTTTTGGTTTCCTGCCTCAAGCTCTCCCTCATATCTCTCTGTTCACTCAACAGAGCATTTCCACGTCCTCCTCACTACATGTCCGTGAGGTTGTGTCCAGGAAGGAACTGCAGGCAGTGGAGGCTGAGCTGGAGGCTCTGATGAATGGACCTGTACCTGCTGCCCTCAGAGAGTCAGCCAGGTTACTTAATGTGCCCATAGTGAGGGGAGACCTGGCTCTGCAACTAGCCAGACAAGACTACTACACTTCCAGACAGGATCAAGTAAGTTGAAGATATTACCCTTTGCACCCTCATTTTTTCTGTAAAAACATGTGTAGTGCAGGGGAAAGGGTTTAGGGTTAGCCATCAATCAGCTCTGATTGAGCTTCTAAGAATTCAACTGACTTGCTCTAAAACATTAGATACAGGGTGCTTGCAAACATAATAATGTCCGATCTTTTCTCTTGTTAGTTTAAATTAGAAATAAATCACCAACAAAAGTAATGACAGGATTCACATGGTCATGGAAAAGTCATGGAAATCCACAATCACATTTTTGAGGCCTGGAAAATTCATGGAATAATGAAAATTATTAAAAGTTTTGAAAAAGCCATGTAATTTTGTTGCGTGTAATGAAAATATTACAATATTCTTCAGCAGATAACATTCTGCATGATATAACATAGCAACAAATTTATTAATTAGCTGACGATGTAAAGAAGCTCAATTATGCATCAATGGAAAACGTTTTGTTTACCATCACACATTCTTCATTTTCTCCTTGAAATCATCCTGAAGACATGGAACCGCCCCTACCTTAAAGTATGACAATGAGGGAACAAGAATCAACAGCCATAGTAAAATAAAAAATTTCCCTCCTAGGTACGAGACTGCCTTCTCCGCCAGAAGGCATCCTTTGACCTGGTGCTCCTGGGTCAGGAGATGGAGAAAAGGAGGTGGAGGACATGTTTCCAACAGCTGGGAGAAGTGAACAGCAGACTGGTAAAAGAAGGTGAAGCAGCAGCCCTCAGGATTGAGTCCCTGGCACACCCTGACCTGGCTATCAACCCCAGGCCCAACCCCATCATCAGCTGCAAGGATGTAGCCTTCAGCAGGTAAGAACACTCAAGGTGTGTGCACTGTAGACCTGCTTTAGAGCTGAAACTGTTTGGAGCTAGCCTGGGAACCAGAAAAATCTGCAAGCTCATGATGGATCTAGCCCCCCTCACAGTCAGCAGATTTTCAACAGACCTGGCTCGGGACAGGCCAGTCACAACTGTTTTTCAGAAACAACCAAGATGGCTGCAGCTGATTTTGAACTTTCTGTTGAAGAACTCACTATCCAATTCTGATAGTAAAAGTGGCGATACTCGTTCACAGACATATTGATACTACACCATCACAATTCATCTCTGCACGCTGTAGTCACTTTACATTTGTCTGTCGCTTAGTGCTGTCACGTTTCGTTGCTCTGATTTGTTGTAGGTCTATCCAATTGCATCCAGGCATTATGATGTATGGCCATTGATAATGCCTCCTGAGAATAACTTGCATTTGCAAATTGGTCTGGCAGTGACATGCTAATATGGAGCTTTTACTTTCTTTTTAGTCAGCCTTTTAGGAGCATGTCTATTGCACATTTCCAACCTTTTTATGCTAGAATATTTAATTGAATTCTAATCATTTATCCTTTTTGTCTTTGCGGATAAGGCATGTGAAAAGTAGGGCAACAGAATCATGAGAATTTAACACAGTTCATTATTTATTCATCCACATGGAATATATGCCATAACAGTAGACAGTACTGCAGAGGAGGTGAGTGATGTGCACATCACTCACCTCCTCTGCAGCACTGTGACACTCTTTGTCTTTCTTTAAAAGCAGACTGTCTCACTTTGAAAATGTAACCCAGTGAATTTAACTCTTTCCTCAGGCTGCTCCAGATCCTAGACCATGACTCAGACCATGGTCGATCAGAGCCTTTCCGGACATATGAAGCATTGGACCATGCAGCTCGCGACCTCGCAGGCAACCTCCAGGCAACCCGAGACGCTTTGGCTGGCGCTGGCCGTGAGCAGTACTACACAGCTGCTCGTTTCAATGGTGACTGTGAGGCGCTCCACAGGGCGATGTACACAGAGCTCCAGCAGCTGGTCTTAGGGCCGCAGGTACGTCCAACGGCCACCTCTGACCAGGAGCTGCTCTGTCCCAATGCACAGGTGGGTTTATTTCCTTTGATTTCATGCACAGTCGTCTTGGTCAACTATACCGAGTGCTATTCAGAAGCAATCCTTAATGTGAGTCAGT